>NW_015175976.1:523690-590222 GCF_001447785.1 Gekko japonicus
AAGGTGCGTTTCAGCCGGCATAAACTGCACCGGTTCCAACCGGAGCAGTTTATGCCGGCTGAAACGCGATCACACTTAGCTCCTGTCTGCGGATCCCATCGCTGTATGCCCGTTCACATGCAGCGGGCATCGGCTTTTTTTAAAAAAAACTCAGTTTGCACATGTGCATAGGCAGCCATCCACAGAATGGCGAGCTTCACACATGCGCAAAACACCCCGTCTTACCTTTAAAGTTTAAAGGGCCCCCCATATTCTTTCGCTAACGAAGTTAGAGGATTTACCTCCTCGTCTTTTCCGCTGGCGGGGGGGAGCGCTCTTAATTCTTTTTGGGAGCATTTGACAACTCACAGTTTAGCCGATCTTTTCTTTTTTCATTTCATCGGTTGTTCGCTTTATCACTCGGTGACGTCTGGTGGCTCCGCTAAACCCCGTGTGGGGTCGCTCACGCAGCAAAGTCCATTGGGGCAGGGCATGGCGAGAGACTCGATTTCCGACCGATCGGCCGAGAAAGAGACTCCCCCCTAGTGCTCCCTAACGCGCCCCGGATCCGAGCCCCTCTCCTGAGGGGCTCGTTTGGGTCTCCGCTTGCACGGATTCCCTCCTCCACCGCGGGCGGGCGAGACGCCCTCGGGAGCGACCCAAGGATGCGTCCGCCAGTCGCGGGAGCCAGACCGGAAGCCGGCTCCATCTTTTCTCATCACTCTGACTTAATCCCTGATTCCTGCAATGCTTCTGTACTACCCTCTAAATTCAAAAGGGTGCATCAATAGCTGTCAGCCAAGATAGCTAAACTGAGGGGAGGGGCTGTGGCTCAGTGGCAGAGCATCTGCTTAGCATGCAGAAGGTCCCAAGTTCAATCCTCAGCACCTCCAGCAGAAAGGTTCAGGTAGCAGGTGATGTGAAAGACCTCCATCTGAAACCCTGGGGAGTGGCTGCCATTCAGAATAGACAATAGCATCCTTGATGGACCAGTGGTCCGATTCAGTATAAGGAAGCTTCATGTGTTCATGTGAGTTTTTCATGTTCAGAAGAAGTATACCTCTGAATACTGACAAACGGAGAGAAGTTTTGCCCTTGGGAGTGTTTCAGGGGCATCTAAGCGGCTATTGTGCTTAGCTAGAGGGGACATTGGTCTGATCCTGCAAGGCAGTTCTTCGGTTCTGAAGTCCACAGCCCTGCCCACCACAATGGAAACGCTTGTGAATTTCTCATATCATTCATTGCCAGTGTGAGAAACGCCGTACAAGAGTTACACATTTCCCTTCACAGTAGCTTCCG
Organism: Gekko japonicus; assembly: GCF_001447785.1. NCBI lineage: Eukaryota > Metazoa > Chordata > Lepidosauria > Squamata > Gekkonidae > Gekko > Gekko japonicus. The sequence goes on from NW_015175976.1 coordinate 524,969, forward strand.
TGATGGAAATTCATCTTGTGTGAAACCCACAGACAGATCCACCCACACATCAGCTAAAAATTCAAAAAAAATCACACTAATAAATTAGCACATTATCTGAGTTGTTAGTAATTTATAGATGGCTTTGGAAGGAGCCATGTTTGTTAACAGATTGAATAAATGTGAGCAATTCAAATACACACACACACACACATACACACAAATGACTCCCCCCTCCCCCGGTTTCTAAAATGCTAGAGGCAGTAGAGAGGTGTCGTTCGACCACCAGCACAAAGGCAATCTTATTGTTGGTACCTGAAATCCACAAGAATGGACAAGTGGAAACAAACAATTTTCCAGATCACTTGCATCAAATAGCCAGTGGTGGAATGTACGAGGATGAAGGAGCCCTGGAGCTCACCAGAAGAGATGTGGTCCAGCAAAGCACATAACACTTTTTCTCTGCTATAAACCCAGCCTAATATTCCGTGGTCAAAAGACAATAGGAAGAGTAGCCTAGATAAAAGGGTGCACCACGTAATCCAGAGATTGTATTTCAGTGCAGTTGAAGCTGAGTTGCTAGTAGCAAAATGCCCATTCTTATGATGAGCAGAATTCACATAGACGGAAGGAATTGTGAGATGTGAAATGATCGAGGAGGGCAACCAAGCTGGGGGGGAAATACAGAAGAGGGCAACCAAGATGATCCAGGGGTTGGACCACCTTTCCTATGAGGAAAGGCTGGATATCCTGTGACTTTTTAGTTTAGAAAAAAGAAGGCTAAAGGGGAACGTGGTAGAGGTTTATAGAATTATACATGGGATAGAGAAAGCAGCTTGAAGGACCTTTCTCTCCCCCCCCCCCCAAATATTAACTCAGGGGCATCCAATGATGTTGGTGGCCAATAGTTACAAGAGAGAAAAGGAAACACTTCTTCAGTCAATGAGCAATTAAATTGTGGGGTTCACTGCCGGAGGAAGTAGAGATGACCATGAGCCATGAGCATAGGTGGATTTAGAAGGAGGTTAGACAGATTCATAGAAGCTAGGTCCATCAATGGCTACCAGCCATGGTGATTGAAGAGAGCCTCCATATTCAGAGACAGTTAACCTCTGAAACCCAGTGCTAGGAGGCAACATCACTGAAGGCCTTAGCCTTGTGCCCTGTTTGCTGGCTTCCCAAGGGAGCTGGTTGGCTGCTGTATGAAGTAACAACTGTGGTTGCAATAGCACTACAACAACAATAGAATAAATAATCACAACAAATACTTCTGACAGATTATTTATTTATTTATTTATTTATTTATTATTAAATTTATACCCCGCCCTCCCCCATAGGGCTCAGGGTGGCTTACATGGCAAGGAAACTTGCTAATAAAAACATCAAATACTTTAGTACAATTTAAAAACATAATGTACAATTTAAAACCCACTCAAACATTAAAGTGCTCAAACTACACATCATCCATTCCGGAATCTCAGAGAGGACAGCCACATCCACAACCAAACATCCCCAGTAGGCATTCTATAATAGATGTTAAACAGATGTTTCTTCCTGCCCTCCTAGGGCCCTAACCCCCCCCCCCCAATGAGGGAAAGCCCTAGTCCTCGTGACGACCAACTTAGCCTCCTTGGGGCCCGGTATGGTTAGAAGGTTTTGGGCCCCTGACCGTAGCGCTCTTGGGGGAACATACGGGGAAAGGCGGTCCCTCAGGTAGGTTGGACCCAGACCATATAGGGCTTTATAGGTAAGAACCAGCACTTTGAAGCGAATCCAGTACGCTATTGGCAACCAGTGCAGCGCTTTCAGCACAGGCTGAATATGGTCCCTTCTAGAGAGACCCATTAACAGCCTGGCCACAGCATTCTGCACCAGTTGCAGCCTCCGGATTTGCGACAAAGGCAGCCCCATGTAGAGAGCATTGCAGTGGTCTAGCCTCGAGGTGACCGTCGCATGGTCAAAATATAACAATGTCAGGATCCACAGCAAGACAACGAAGTACACGCTTCTAGGAAGGTTTTACTTTTATTGAAAAGCTATAGATGCAGTAACATGAACACTGTTAGGAATGGCGGGTTACCTATGCGCATAATAGGGCATTCGTATGCGCCCCCCCCTCAGGTGCTACCCAATTAGATGGGCTCCCGCGTGCGGGCATTTGGCAGATTCTCTAGCAGCTGGGAAGCTGGGAAAGTAATAAGCTTCCCACGAAACCTAGACACACCAACTCCTCCAGTGACCTTGAGAGATACGCGTTACAGCTTAGATGCAATTAAGCACATGGGAAGGAATGCAAAGCAATTAGAAACAGACACCATACTCATGGCAGCTACAGCTGACAAACAGTAGAATTTGAACAAAAGTTCTATCTCACATATAATGTTCTCAAAAAAAAAAAAGCACGGTTCTTCCTTCTAATTCTCTTCATGTGTATATTCTTATTGTGTATTAGATTCCATAAATAATATATAGGAATCTTCCTTTTTAATGCTGAAGTGTTTACTAGGTGATTTCCATGTTTCATGGTGAAACCTTCTTCTAAGCAGATTCCATAATTCCAAAACTGCAGAGAGTATACAATAGATTATATACAACATCATGAAACGCAGTACAAAAAACCTCAGGGTGCCAAAGGTCACCAAGTACTCATCAACCAACAATGTCAAAATTTCTTATAAGCAAAACTCCATAATTCAAATCTGTAACAAATATATAATGATTATAACAAATTCTATCTCATATGGTTGTCCTAAAACAAAATAAGAAGCCTCCAGATGCCATAAACCTCTAGATACTCACCCACAGTATCAGTATTTCTTTTAAGGTGAGGCAAGAGTTCACAAAGTGTATAAACTGGCTACCGCTCCGCAATCTTTATGACTCAAAATGCCTACACAAAAGGACTTGTCACACTACATACATCTTATCCACCCCACCTTCTTGTAAAGGCATTTTGAGTAATAAAGATTGCAATATACCTCTTGGGAGATTTATTTACCACACTCACTATCACACTTCTTTGACGGGGCAAACTCTGCTATATTAACCAGACCTCCTGATAAAAAGGAATTAGGTTTCCCAAGCTCCAGGTCTGGGAGACCTCCCAACTGATCTCCAGGCTAGAGAGATCAGTTCCACTGGAGGAAATGGCTACTTTGGGGGGTGGACTCTGTGGCATTATACCCCACTGAGATCCCTCCCCCAAACCCAACCCACCCCAGGCTCCACCCCCAAACCTCCCGGAATTTCCCAGCTCAGATTTGGCAACCCAGAAGACTATACCACTTCCTACTACAGATAGAGGATTACTTTTTTTTTTTTACTGTTCTAAAAACTCCTTGAAACAGAAAAAGTACTCAATAGAGAAGTAGGCTACCGCGGAAGATTTTTCTTGGACATGCTGGAGGATTTCTTTTTTCTTGCTGGAAGCTTTTTACACAGGGGAGCATTCAAAAATGGCATTATTATTATGAAGTGGTGAAAAGCATCTTTTATTTCTATTTGTGTTTGGTTGATTCTGTGGCTTGCTTGGTTGTTTTTACCGTTATGTTTTCACGGTGTTTGCTTTGTCTTATTTTATTGGTTTAGTTTTAATGGGATTTATTTTACTGTTTGACATAAGCTGCTTGTTGGACCTTTAGTATGATCCAGCAGAGCTCTTGTTATCATCTTACACTCCTGACCTATATAACTAGTGAATGGTCATAAAGTCTTCCTAACTCGGCTTCCTAAGTCAGCCATTTTATTCACAGTCTCAAGGTTCCTCCGCAAGAGAGCCATCAACCTTCTCTATGAAGAAAAAGAGATGAAAGTTCTATTTTCCAACATTTTGCCTGCCCCTCGGCTCTGTCCTAGTGCTTTATGTCATTAAGGAGATAGCTAAAGAGCTAGAAAGGCTGAGGGTATTTGTGATGTCCAGCTTCTAGCAGAAAAAAATTGTGCATTAAGTGCTGTGAAGTCAGTTCCGACTTATGGCAACCCTTTGAATTAATGACCTCCCAAACAACCTGTCATTACCAGCCTTGCTCCGGTCTTGCAAAATGAAGGCTTTGGCTTCCTTGGTTGAGTCACTTCATTGCATGTTGGGTATTCCTATGCTCTTGCTGCCTCCAACGTTTCCTAGTATTATTTTCTTTCCAGTAAGTCTTGTCTTCTCATATTTTGACCAAAGTACAATAGCATAGCCTCAGTTTAGTCATTTTAGCTTCTAGGGAGAGTTCAGGATGGATGTCATCTAGAATCCACTTGTCTATGTGTGTTTTTTGGCAGTCCACAATATGCGTAAAACTCTCTTCCAACACCGCATTTCAAGCAAATCAACTTTTTTCTGGTATGCTTTCTTCCCCCCTCCCATCATCCAACTTTCACATCCATACATTGTATGGGGGGGAAATTAGAGAGTCAAAAATTCTCATCCAAATTTCTCTCTGGATCTTAGAACTTTGAATTACTTGGGTCCCGTTCACACGCAGAATTTGCCGCGGGAGAGCCACGAATGCCGGGCGGATTATAAGGGCGCGACCACATGGAAACATCTGGTAAGTGTCATGCACCCGTCGCCAACCCATATTGTCCGGCCGAAGATCCGGAGGTAAAAAGTACCTGGGAAAGTCCACTATCAAACAGTTTGCGACGGGCCACAGGTGGACGTTCTCCATGTGATCGCTCCAGCACGCTCCTCTCACGTCCCTGCTTCCTTATTGAAGCATGCCAGAAACACGCACCAACAAAAACAACACCGGTTCACCACTGTCACATCTGATCGCATAGTGGCGGGTCAAATTGTGACGGCACAAATAGCCTCGCCTCCCCCCACGTTATCTGGCACATGTGACCAGAGCCTTGGTCTTGTTTCCTAAGTGCAATAAGAATTCTCCACTGCCCCTTTTCTTAATTCGGGATTGTCTACAGAGCACTATGCATGCCCTGCGGGGGGGGGGAGCACACATCAGAAGAGCCTTGCTGAATCAGACCAAAAATTCATCTGAGCCGGAGAGGGACCATAGCTCTGAATGACAGAGCATTTGGTTGGCAGGCAGAAGGTTCTAGGTTCAATCCCCAGCATCTCCAGCTGAAGGGATCAGGTAGTAGGTGATATGAAAGACCTTGATCTGAGACCCTGGACAGCTGCTACCAGTCATAGTAGACAATGGCTCCGGTCACACGGGCAGGAAACTGCGGGGGGGGGGAGCGTGGCTGTTTGCCCCGGGGCAAACTATTGCGCGGTTAAGCGATCAGAGGTCCTGTGGAGGTACCGTGGAGGTTCCGTGGGTAGGGAGAGGTGCCGATCACAGGACACGCCTGCGCACAATGAAGTAGCGCGTGGTGTGGCAAACTGGTTTTCTTTTTTTGTGTACATGACAAATGCGCATGCTCCGTTAGGTGCGTGTGCGCATCCATGGAGACTTGGGGGGGAAAACCCCTTTTTCGCAAGGGGACATGGGCGGGCGCTGGATGCCACCAGAAACGTGATCAGACGCCCGCCCTTGCCCCGTGGTTTCCGGAAACTAGTACCTCCGAGGTACTAGTTTTTTGCTGCGCGTTTTTGGCGGGAAGCCTTGGTTGTGCCGCGGAAGTGCTACGCTTCCCAGATGTGCTGGTGAGATCGCGCCCGGAAAATACGCCTGTCTTCCGTCTCTCTTGCGTGGCTAATGTTCCGTGTGACCGCAGCCAATAATGACCTTGATGGACCAATGGTCTGCTTCAGTACAAGGCAGCTTCAGGTGTTCACTTAGTTTCCCAAAGTGGCCCGACAGATGTTCCAAAAGCCCTTCATACAGGACACAGGAGCCCAAACCTCCCATATTGTTGCCCTGGCAACTGCTTCTCAATATAAATAACACTGTCAGCTCCTTTGTGTCTTGTTCCCTCTAGCATTGCTCATAGAGAAAAATCTACCAAAAAGGCAAACTGGATGTGACCATATGAATGGGCAGTTGTATCATGATTCCTCTTGGCCTTGCCTGTTTTGGGGGCCTTAGAAAGCCCAGCCTTGACCCTGGGTGAATAAGTTGCCGGCCACCCAAGCCGAGCCCTTGTGGGTGAGCTTGGAATTGACCTCATCACTAGGGACATCCTTGTACCTCCCTTGGTGCTACGAATGCATTGCCTCACACCTTTGTGCCTTCTAATCACGAGGTCTCTGGACCTCACATCAGAGGTTCCTTTTCTCTGAGGTTACCCCATTGGGCTGATGTTGTCCTTCCTTCGTTTGCTATCTGTGCCCCTGAGGAAGCCAAACTGGCTTCCTGGGCTATCTTGGATGTCTCCCAATGTCAGCCAGGAGCATTATGCAGCTCCCCTGCTGACTCCTGACTTTCTTCTGAAGCGTCAAGAGAGGCGTCTATATGCTCTTCCTGTGTGCTGATGGCCAGGCTCTTTCCTCAGCCCTGATGTCACTTCTGGTTTGGGCTAACCACTTCCTTTTGGCCCATCAGCCATCCTGCAAACAGAATGCCACAATTCTTTTTTTGGGGGGGCTAATTAATGTGTAGGAGGTAGATGGGCATGTGGGCATAAATATAACTCCACAGGAAGAGAATTTTAGAAATTCTCCCAGTTGGACCAGAATTTGAGAGGTTTGAAAGGGTAGAGAGCATGAATCAGGGTGGGGGAGTCTTTGTCATTTCAAAGGAAAATATCGTTGCAGAGAATCAAGCCAAACAGCCAACTTTTGGGTGGATATCTTTGTTGAACATGGATAAGGAGGATGAGACAGACAACAGTTTGTTTGAATTGGACTCCAGCTTTAGTGAGTGTTTAATGAACGATAATTTAAACTCTACCTTCCTGCTAATGGGGAGTGGGGGACTAGCGCTGCCAGGTCAGAGTTGGGAAATTCCTGGAGATTTGGGGGTGAAGACTGTGGGTGGTGGGTTCTGGGGAGGGGAGGACCTTAGCAGGCTACAATACCACAAAGTCCACCCTCCAAAGCAGCCATTTTTGCCAGGGGAACCGAGCTCTTTAGTCTGGAGATCAGATGTAATTCCAGGAGATCTCCAGCCATCGCCTGGAGGTTGGCTACCCTGGTGGCCAGTGTTAGGCATTTTCTGCCCACCATGTCCCACATGGGGTGGCTTCACCCTCGCTCAGAGCCTAGGACAGCTCCCCATACGTTCTTGCCTCCTAATAGGTGTTTAGAGTAACCTCTTATCATCACCTGAGCCAGTCAATTCAGGACAGGTGAAGCAGAACTGCCCCAGGTCCCCAAACAGTGGAGCCTTGGAAACCCCCTGGTATGAGGAAACCCCCTTTACCCTCTAAAAGGTGCCTCAATGTTCCATTACATGGGCTGAGATTATATAAAGCAGGCTAATACCAAGTCAGACCCTTGGGTCCATTGTCAGTATTGTCTGTCAGTGGTTGTCCAGGGTCGAGGGTGGAACTTTCACACCATCTCCTTCTGAATCCTTTTAAGCAGAGATACCATAGAATGAACCTGGCCCCTCCACAAGCGAAACAGGTGCTTCTTTTAGACAAGGTAGGCCTCAGCCAAACTGAGCCAGAGAGAAGCCATTTGTAGCAGCCTGTAGAAACCCAGAAACCAGATACAAGCCTGGAAACGGTGTGAAATCTTGCAGTCTCAAGATGAAACACATCGGCAGAGGCTCCAGGGCATGGAAATGTCTACTGCCAAGGGCTCAGAGGTTGGTAAACAGGCCAGGGCAAACAGAACGAGAAATGTGAAATTGCTGCCAGCAGAATAAGAAACGTGAAGTTGCTGCCATAGGAAGGGAATAGGTGGTGGGAGCCCACTGGACAATGGGGTACACGTTTTAACTTGTATAGTTCTAATGTACTTTACCTGACCTGGATAGTCCAGGCTAGCCTGATGTTGTCAGATCTTGGAAGTTAAGCAGGGTCGGCCCTGGCTAATATTTGGATGGGAGACCTCCAAGGAATACCTTGGCCGTAACGTGGAGGCAGGCATTGGCTAACCACCTCTGCATTGAAAACCTTACAGGGTTGCCATAAGTCAGCTGTGACTCGACAGCACTTTTCATCACCATCATTATACTTTTGCTTTTAATTTAAGAAATCCTAAACAGATGGACGAGAAAGGGGCCAGAAAAATCCCACACTGGGTATTGTTAATGACTTAGGGTTGCCAGGTCTGGGTTGAAAAATACCTGGAGACTTTGTGGGTGGATCCAGGAGAGGGTGGGGTTTGGGGAGGGGAGGGGACTGAGCTTTGTCCAGTGCCACAGAGTCCACCCTTCAAAGCAGCCATTTTCTCCAGGGGAGCTGATCTCTGTCAGCTGGAGGTCAGTTGTAAAAGTGGGAGATCCCCTGGCCCCACCTGGAGGCTGGCAACCCTATAATGACTTAACTACTTAGGCTTTTCCAACCCAAAAAGACAAATTAAACAGATTTTTGAGAAGGCAAAGCTGGTTAATAATCAATGAAGCAAAGTGGGCTGAAGCCCCAGAAAGGGGGGAAATGTCACCCCCAAGATGCAGGGAGTCCTGCCAAAACATGATGGAATTCTGTAAATTTAAATGGATTCTATCCCAGGGAAAGTTCCCTAGAGAAAACACCATTTTAAATAGAAATGATGGCATAAAATTCCAATTTGTGAGAAAGAAAAGATCCTGCTTGTGTCCATAAAGGTAAAGGTAAAGGTTCCCTTGCTCGAAAGCCAGTCGAATCCGACTCTAGGGTTACGGTGCTCATCTCTGTTTCAAAGCCGAAAGCCAGCGCTGTCCAAAGACGTTTCCGTGGTCATGTGGCCGGCATGACTAAATGCCGAGGCGCACGGAACGCTGTTACCTTCCCACCGAAGTGGTACCTATTTATCTACTTGCAATGTCTTGCTTTCGAACTGCTAGGTTGGCAGGAGCTAGAACTAGAGACGGGAGCTCACTCCGTCCCGTTATGTGGCGCACTCGGGTCTCGAACTGCTGAACTACCGACCTTCCACAGCCTGCAGATTAGTGTCTTAACCACTTGAGCCACCGCAGCTTGTGTCCATATAGGAGGCCTAAAAGTCCCACAGCTGATATTAAAGCTCAAACAGGGTTTGGGAAGCAAAAGGCAGAGACTCTAATAAGAGTGTCCACTAGGGTTTCCTGGTGCCCCCTGGCCTCCAGCAGGGGATGGGGAGGGTTGTCAGATCCAGGGTGGGAAACTCCTGGAGATTTGGGAGATGTAGCCTGGGGAGGACAGGGACCTCAGTGGGGCACAGTGCCACAACGTCCACTCTCCAAAGCATTTGTTTTCTCCAGGAGAACTGATCTCTGTAGACTAGAGATGAGGTGGAATCCCAAGTCCAGAGCAGTTAGGTGTGGCGGAATACTTAGTGAAACGGCTGGAGCATGAGCACACACACACACCGACACACTCTCCTTTCGGCCCACTTGAAATCTTTCTTACTACAGTCCATTTTAGTTTTACACTTGCATGATACCATGAAGCTATGCTATCCTATACAAATCTATGTCATCAGTCTGCATACACCTGTACCATTTATTCATTACTTGCAGGGCTTTTTTTGTAGAAAAAGCCCAGCAGGAACTCATTAGCATATTAGGTCACACCTCTGACAGCGCAACTCATATGGCATATTAGGCCACCCCTCCATGTTACCAGAAGTGTGCTCATCCAGCCACACCCACCTTTTGCTTGTTATTCTGTTTACCTTGTTTGTTGTCAAAACCCAGAGCTTTTTTTGTAGCAGGAACTCCTTTGCATGTTAGGCCACACACCCCTAATGTAGCCAATCCTAATGAGTTTCTGCTGTTGGGTGTCGCCTATTATGCTAATGAGTTCCTGCTGGGCGTGGCCAACTTGGGAGCCAGCCGGAACTCCGTTCCTGTGCGTTCCTGCCCAAAAATAGCCCTGATTACTTGTATCCATTACTGTTAGTAGCCAGAAACCCCCTAAAGGGAGGAACTGTGAATGTAAAGTGGGGGCATTGTCACAGGAAGTTTGCTTGCTTGCTTGCTTGTTTGTTTCCATTTATATTTGTCAGAAAAGAGGACATGCAGGCAGTCTTGAGTCACAAGCAGAAGTGGCCTTAGAACAGTTATCCGTTTAGGATGACCCAACTCGGCAATGCTGGGACTTTCTATCCAGAAAAACCCAGAAAGGTCATGTATGTTTCCCCATAAGTTTTAGATGATCATATGAGAACTCCATGTGGAAAAGACCCTCTCAGCAAATTGGTAAAAATCCTGCTTGGTTTAGGAGAATCTGAGTTAAGCTGGATAAAGTATGAAAATGAAGGATCCCCAGCAGGGAATCAATGAAAGTGGATGCAAGTCTCTCTCTCTCTGTCTCTCTCTGTCTCTCTGTCTCATTCTCTTTCAGGTACCCACTGGTAGCACTAACTTTTCTGAAGGGAAAAAAGGCCTTTCCAGGTGGTTAACATCTTTACCACTTTTGTGTACACTTTGCTGCCCTTTCCAGGTACACCAGTGAGATTACAGTTTCCTGATTAGTTTTGTTTCATGTATTTCATACTGTTTCATAATTAATTGTGCTATATAAAGATTAGCAACTCGGTTAAATTAAGTTGTATCCCCTGGAAATTTCCCTGTGCTGGGGTGCATTCTGGGAAATTTCTCATGTCATTAAAGCTCCCCCAGAACTGTCGCATAAAGGAGCAGGGAGCTCTCTACAAGTGTCGCAACCGAAACACACTCAGGAACGTGGCAAAAAAACCCCAGCACTCTCTTGGAGAGAGCCATGATATGTCAAGTGGCATTGAACGGTCATGCACTCAAGACACAGTGGGATAGCCTCTCCCAGCCCACGAAGGCTGGTTGTGTGAGGATGCTGACCAGTCCTTTTAGGAGCCTGAGAGAACAATTCAAGTAGTGTTGGGTCCCTGGCAGACCAAAACCCAAGAAAAGTCAGACAATCCATGGTAGAGGATCCTGGCCAGGCCATCAGGCACCCTAACCTTGTGAAGCTTCATGAACGCAGGGGGCATAGGTTACAACCCACAATGACCTCATTCCACAGATGGAAGTGCTGCATACTGAAATATCCTAACTCTAAAGGAAGCACCAGAGAAGTGCAATAAATTAAATGAGTGGTTAAAGTTTATGTACCAATAAAATCCCATCAAATTATATCACCTGATGTCAAAGCTCCTTTGTCCTGGAAGTGCCATTCCCTGCATAAGATTTAAAAGATCCCTCTCACAACACGAGTTTAGCCTGGAAGTCACCAGGTTAACACTTCTGTTTACCTGCACTGTATCTAGAACCGGTAAATCATGATGAAAGCAATGCAAAAGAAATCCTTTTGAACATTATCATTTGGAGTAGCTGAAAGGTGAGACTGCACCTTGTCAAATTAGGGTCAGGGGATTTCCTATTTGGTTCTGAATGTTCAGAAAGAGAGAGAGAAAGAGGAGGAGGAGGAGATTGGATTTATACCCCACCCTTCACTACCCAAAGGAGTCTCAGAGCAGTTTACAATCTCCCTTCCTTTTCCCACCCCACAACAGACACCCTGTGAGGTAGGTGGGGTTGAGAGAGCTCTTTTGAGGACTGCTCTTGAGAGAACAGCTCTGAAAGAACTTGTGACTGACCCAAGGTCACACCAGCAGCTCCATGTAGAGGAGTGGGGAATCAAACCCGGTTCTCCCAGATTACAGTCCACACTCCTAATCACTACACCAAACTGGCACCAAACTGAACATGGCTGTCATACCAGGAGTGCCATGGGAGACAGTGCTGCTAGATGCCACTATTTTTTGGCTATCCACTGCACAAGACAGAAGGGAGCCAGCGTCATCCATGGTCACCTCAACCTAGACGTGCCATCATGTGCAAAAGAAACACATACCCCTTCATCGTACCTGTTCTTCTGGCTAAACGGGGAAACCAGGACAGGACTGAATATGAGTAGGGCAGAAAGCAGAGACTGGATGCGTACTAGGGCTGCAAATCTCCAGGTGTAGATCTCCCACTATTACAATTGATCTCCAGACAACCAAGATCATTTTCTCTGCAGAAAATGGCTGCTTTGGAGGGTGGACTCTCTGGCATTCTACCCTGTTGAGGTCCCTTTCGTCTCCAAACTCTGCTCTCCCCACGCACACCCCCAAACCCCCAGGTATTTCCCAACCCAGAGCTGGTATTTCTCGCCACTGTGTGACAGCGTGTTGGGCTGGATGGGCCATTGGCCTGATGCAACCTTGGCTTCTCTTATGTTCTTCTGGTGATGCACAGTTAAACCAGCTGTGGATCATATATGCACAGTGATTAGGGATGCCATCATTTGAAAAGCAAGAAAGAGGACATATTTCTCGAGTCCCAACTGACTTCAACAAGTGACGGATCACTATGACCAATCTCATTTTAAATACTCCTATTATTTAAGCTGTGATAGTAGCTACAAAAGAGGATGTTTTCATCGGGTTTTTTTTTTTTAAGAGCCCAAAAGAGGATGAGCACACAAAAAAAGTGGACATGTCTTCTAAAAAGAGTACATCTGGTAACCCACGCAGTGATGATACAAATCTGCCTTAGAGAGACGTCTCTCATTTTGAACAGGAAACATCAGACCCGAGAGGTGGAATTTGCTAATAGCAGCCCAACGCCACCTCCCCGAAGCTCAGGGAGGCCGGGGAAGCTTTCGCCCACCCGCCGCCCTCGCCATTTCTGCCGCCGCCACCATAGGAGGCCAAATCTTTTTAAAGAGCTCCTTAAGACAGCAGAGGGAGCCCAAACGACCTCTCACATCTGATGTCGGAGCGGCAAGGCCCCTCGGACATCTGACGCGAGAGGTGGAATTGGCTAATTGCAGCCCAACGCCACCACCCCGAAGCTCAGGGAGGCCAGGGAAGCTTTCACCCAACCGCCGCCCTCGCCATTTCCGCCGCCGCCGCCATAGGATGCATTATCTTTTTAAAGAGCTCCTTAAGAGACCAGAGGGAGCCCAAAAGAAATCTCGCATATGATGTCGGAGGGGCATTGCCCTTCGGCCATCTGACGCTAGAGGTGGAATTTGCTAATAGCAGTCCAACGCTACCACCCCGAAGCTCAGGGAGGCCGGGGAAGCTTTCGCCCCCATCTCCATCGCCGCTATTTCTGCCGCCACTGCCATAGGCGGCCATATCTTTTTAAGGAGCTCCTTAAGAGAGCAGAGGGAGCCAAAACGACCTGACGCAAGAGGTGGAATTTGCTAATAGCAGTCCAACGCCACCACCCCGAAGCTCAGGGAGGCCTGGGAAGCTTTCGCCCCCATCTCCGTTGCCGCCATTTCTGCCGCTGCTGTGATAGGCGGCCATATCTTTCTAAGGAGCTCCTTAAGAGAGCAGAGGGAACCCAAAAGACCTCTCGCATCTGATCTCGGAGCGGCAAGGCCCCTCGGACATCTGACGCGAGAGGTGGAATTTGCTAATAGCAGTCCAACGCCACCACCCCGAAGCTCAGGGAGGCCTGGGAAGCTTTCGCCCCCATCTCCGACACCGCCACTTCTGCTGCTGCCGCCATAGGAAGCCATATCGTTTTTAAAGAGCTCCTTCAGAGAGCAGACGGAACCCAAACGACCTCTCGCATCTTATGTCGGAGGGGCAAGGCCCCTCTGACATCTGACGCGAGAGGTGGAATTTGCTAATAGCAGTCCAATGCCACCACCCCGAAGCTCAGGGAGGCCGGCGAAGCTTTCGCCCACCCACCCCGCACACCCATTTCGCCGCCGCCGCAATAGGAGGCCATATCTTTTTAAAGAGCTCCTTAAGAGAGCGGAGGGAGCCCAAACGACCTCTCGCGTCTGATGTCCGAGGGTCATCACTCCTCGGACATCTGACGCGAGAGGTGGAATTGGCTAATAGCAGTCCAACGCCACCACCCCGAAGCTCAGGGAGGCCGGGGAAGCTTTCGCCCCCATCTCCATCGCCGCCAATTCTGCCGCTGCTGCCATAGGCGGCCATATCTTTTTAAAGAGCTCCTTAAGAGAGCAGAGGGAGCCCAAAAAACCTCTCGCATCTGATGTCGGAGGGGCAAGACCCCTCGGACTTCTGACGCGAGAGGTGGAATTTGCTAATAGCAGTCCAACGCCACCACCCCGAAGCTCAGGGAGGCCGGGGAAGCTTTCTCCTACCCGCCTCCCTCGCCATTTCTGCCGCCGCCACCATAGGAGGCATTATCTTTTTAAAGAGCTCCTTAAGAGAGCAGAGGGAGCCCAAAAGACCTCTCGCATCTGATGTCGGAGGGGCAAGGCCCCTCGGACATCTGACGCGAGAGGTTAAATTTGCTAATAGCTGTCCAACGCCACCACCCCAAAGGCGGCCATATCTTTTTAAAGAGCTCCTTAAGAGAGCAGAGGGAGCCCAAAAGACCTCTCGCATCTGATGTCGGAGGGGCAAGGCTCCTCGGACATCTGACGCAAGAGGTGGAATTTGCTAATAGTAGTCCAACGCCACCACCCCGAAGGTCAGTGAGGCCAGGGAAGCTTTCGCCCCCATCTCCGTCACCGCCATTTCTGCCGCTGCTGCCATAGGGTGGCCATATCTTTTTAAAGAGCTCCTTAAGAGAGCAGAGGGAGCCCAAAAGACCTCTCGCATCTGATCTCGGAGGGGCAAGGCCCCTCGGATATCTGAAGCGAGAGGTTAAATTTGCTAATGGCAGTCCAACACCACCACCCCGAAGCTCAGGGAGGCCGGGGAAGCTATCACCCCCATCTCCATCGCCGCCATTTCTACCGCTGCTGCCATAGGTGGCTGTATCTTTTTAAAGAGCTCCTTAAGAGAGCAGAGGGAGCCCAAAAGACCTCTCGCATCTGATCTCGGAGGGGCAAGGCCCCTCGGACACCTGACGCGAGAGGTGGAATTTGCTAATAGCAGTCCAATGCTACCACCCCGAACCTCAGGGAGGCTGGGAAAGTGTTCACCCACTCGCCGCCCTCTCCATTTCTGCCGCCGCCATAGGATTCCATATCTTTTTAAAGAGCTCCTTAAGAGGGCAGTGGGAGCCCAAACGACCTCTCACGTCTGATGTTGGAGGGGCAAGGCCCCTCGGACACCTGACGCGAGAGGTGGAATTTGCTAATAGCAGTCCAATGCCACCACCCCGAAGCTCAGGGAGGCCGGGGAAGCTCGTCAGACGTGAGAGGTCATTTCGGCTCCCTCTTCTCTCTTAAGGAGCTCTTTTAAAAGATATAGCCGCCTATGTTGCCGGTGGCAGAAATGGCGGCGGCCAGGGGGCGTGAAAGCTTCCTCAACCTCCCTGAGCTTCGGGGTGGTGGCGTTGGATGGCTATTAGCAAATTCCACCTCTCGCGTCTGATGTCAGAGGGGCCTTGCTTTCCTTCTTGCTCCTATCCGCATGTTTCTTTTTCCCTTTTGGAAATAGACATTACAAGTAAGGGGACCCGTGATAATCGCGGTGGGGGGGGGAGAAGAGCTCCACGCAGAGCAGGAGGAGGAGGAGGAGTCAGCACAGCAGGTAAGCCTCGGTGATCTCCCCTTCCTCCCCCTCCCTCGGTCTCCTCCACCCCACTCCAGGCTCGGACGGCGAGGCCCGAGCAGCTGTCAGCCGCCAGGCCTCGCCAATCTCCTCTGCCCCCCTTCCCTCGGTCTCCTCCACCCCACCCCATCTCCTCTTTGGGGGGATTTAAGTATCCCCAAATAATTTTTTAAAGTTTTAAGATTTTTGTGCACACCTGGGACCGCCCCACGTGTGCACAAACTCTCCCTCCCCCCCAGGTGCCCCCGGTGCGCAGATTTAGGTATCCGCACACCAGGGGGCGACTTCAGAATTAGATTTATAGATTTGACTATTTGTGTAGGCCACCCAAAACCAAACGGCATTTACTCTGATGCCAGAATTGTTTCTACATCATTAACAGGATCCACACAGCTTTATATTGAACATGGGTACTGGTCATACGGCAAATTTGCCGCGGGAGAGCCACGGGTGGTGGGTGGATTATCGGGGCACAATCACACCGCAACATCTGGCAAGTAGACCGCACCTGTGGCCAACCTGTGGCATGCCGCCAAAAAAGTGCAATAAAAAAACAGTATCTCAGATATAGTGGCAAATGGTTTGCCACGGGCTGCCTCTGTACTCCTGCGGTGTGATCTCGCCGGCACGCTGCGTTTCTCTCCGGCCCCTTGTTAATGCGCAGGTGGGGAGGACAGGACCCGTGGTTTACCGCCGACACATCGAATCGCGTTTTGGCGGTTCTAATTGCACGGGAGGAATTAGCCACGCCTCCCCTTCCCCGCGTTATCCAGCCGGTGTGACCGGGGCCATGGTTAACCCAAAGTTTTAAAGAGCATCTTCTAATCTGTTGACTTTTTACACCCCTTATTGCTCCCTTCCCCAAGATGGCTTTCTCTGTAGCTGCCATAATACAATTTCCCAAACCTTTTAAAATATAATTCTGTGAGTTTGGCTGTCTCATTACTCTGAAGGGGTCTGTATATTGTTACCCAGCATGAATCAAGCATTTGATAAAAAGAATTTTTGTGTTTCTTCAACAATTGTGTATGTCTCTTGAATGGGCAATTCACCTGGAGAGAGTCAGAAATCTGGGTGTTAGTCAGAAACAGGCAGGGAGTGGGCAGGCCAAGAGGAAAACAGAACGAGAGCTAAGGATTTCTAGTGAGAATTAGCCAGATCTTCAGTGGCAGCTCTGGGGAAGCAGCATTCTGGACGACTGCAGGAGTTCCTGTTTACTTCCATTTATGGGCTTAGACATAGAAGAAGAAGAAGAGAAGAGATTGGATTTATACCCCGCCGTTCACTTGGAGTCTCAGAGTGGCTTACAAACTCCTTTCCCATCCCCTCCCCACAACAGACACCCTGTGAGGTGGGTGGGGCTGAGAGAACTCTGACACAAACTGCTTTCAGGAACAGCTGTGCCAAGGTCACACCAGCAGGTGCAAGTGGAGGAGTGGGGAATCAAACCCGGTCGTCCCAGATTAGAGTCTGCACACTTAACCACTACACCAAACATATCCAAGTAAAGCAAATTACTGTTGTTAGGTGCCCATTTCTGTGTCTAGTTTGGCCAGGTCCCCAACAAGTGGTTGGGGGTATGGTTGCCTGGAAGTCGGGAGGGAGTTTGTAGCCCATTCAAGACACCAAGACTACATCATAGTTCCTGGGATCAAAGATCAGACCAAGTGGGGGATGGACAAGATGGGGTAGAGTATATGCCCACCTTCTTCTTCCCAAGAATATGAACTCAAATCACTGCTAATAGCTGAGGTTTCCACACACAAGTGGGCAGCTTACTCCCATGGAAATCTGACAGCGATCGACAGGGCCATACCGTCAGCCACCTAAGGCTGGGCATTCGACAGACTGAAGGCAGACAGGAATTGGGACCTCATGCAGAGGGATGTGTACCCAAATGAGTCCAACTTCACATCCTGCCCCCAAAGCTGCCAGTTTTCAGTATGGGTCTCCAGCCTTGCTGAGACTGCAGGCATAGGGTTGCCTGGTCCTTCCTGGCTACCGGTTGGATTTGGGGGGTTTACCAGGAGCAGCAGGGAGGCCCAGCCAATGTACAGTGACACGTCCACATTGGAAGTGATGTCATCATATCTGGGGGATCAGGGTGACACTCTGGGATTTGGGCAAAAACGATATGGTAAATTTGGCTTCTGCCGTAGAGTTTTTGCCCAAATACCAGAGCATCACCACCACCCCAGTGTCCCGGATGCCACTTCTGGGTTATGTGAGCAGTGATGTGGGCACTGTTTACCTGCACTAACTATCTATATCTTTAACTCATACCTTTATCACAGGCCCCTGTTCATAAGTCCTAATACTGAGTTTGACTCTCCTACTAATGTAGCACATGAGCAGTGCATGACTAAGCAGTGTTACACCCTCCTAAAGTCACTGACTTCAATTGACTTAGAAGGGTGTAACTTTCTACACATCCTCCAGTTCGTTGAACACTCAAAGAGCAATCCTAAACAGGTCTACTCGGAATCTTACTCAAGTATATTCCCCGGTAAATTGTTCTTAGGATTGCGCTGTCCATTTATTTGTACTTCATGTACGTAAGTGTGACATCAGGAGAAGTTTTCTCTCCTTTTTTTCATCTCAGCCCAGATTGCTTTATACTTTTGTGCACTGAATTTCATCTCCTGCTTGGTTACACATTCTTCCAGTCTGGAATAGATTATCTCGCTGCTCTTTATGATGCTTGTTCACATGCATGCATGCACATATTTCTCCACACTCATTTGTGAAGTGGCATCAATTCAAAGCATCTCACTCAAGGTGATGTGAAGTTGGGATGCTCAAAGATCACATCCTTTCCGCCAGTGGCAAAGAGGTAATCGGGCTTTGTTTCTTTGTTTTGATGGAGTGTTCATCTGTTCATTGACTGGCTTGTGGTTGTCTGGCGGGTTGCTTCAGTGCATCCCTTCCTAACAGCACAGCACAACCAACTGTTCACATATGTGCATTGTTGCACAACTTGATGGAGTTCTACATTCCCCCTTTGCTGTGCCTCTGCTCCACCGGGCGGGCAATTGTTTAAATCAACCAGAAGTATATAAATCAGTCATAAATAAGTGTTGTCTTAAAAAAAATAAATCCACCCATTCAGTCTTTATCTAAGTCGCCCTGAGTGATCTGTTTGGATCAGCAGCATTTTCTTGTGTGCAGTTTGTAGGAGAGGAAAACTGGTTGACAGACATTTGAGTAATTCGGTGGCAGAACCAGAGATGGGCTCTGGTCTGATCATCACCATCAAACTAGGCCAGTTTGATAGCTGAACATATTTGACACAAAAATTAAGGCATGCGAAGTGGTATGACTTTTAGAAACCGAGATTATCTATTCTAACATGTAATGGGGATTGGACTTTCTTTTCCCCAGATTCTTTTTTTCCCCTGAAAACAGTTGTTGATTCCTCTTATTCTTTCAAAAAAAAAGAAGAAGAAGAAGAAGAAGAAGAAGAAGAAGAAGAAGAAGAAGAAGAAGAAGAAGAAGAAGAAGAAGAAGAAGAAGAAGAAGAAGAAGAAGAAGAAGAAGGTGGGTGACTCCATTTTCAAAGCCAAATAATTTTTGAGACGACAGTAGGGAATGGAAGAAGAATCCAATGTTGAAGAATCGAAATCAAGTGACTCTGCTACCTCTGGAACGGAAGAGGACTCTGCTGTAGAAACGGGTGCAGGCGCAACAGAAGTGACATATGATTTCAGAGACAGAAAACCAAAGTAAAGGCTGAAGGACTCTGAGAATTGCCTTTTGAAGCAACTAACATGAAGATGCTCAGAAAGTTCTCTCACACAACTAACATACTAACATTGAAGCCGGGACAAACAAGAACTCTACAAGTATATTGTTGTACTAACACTTTTATTAATAACATTTAGACTAACACAGATATGATCTCCTCCTCTTGGGTTTTTAGTGTAGTGTGGTTATCTATCCTTTGATGTTATCCCCCTCCCTCATATTTTCTTTGTAGTTTTGTAGTCTTATAAAAAAAATAAAAAATATCCCTCCGGGGATTTTTTATTTTTTATTTTTTTAAGGAGGTGGGCAGTTTCTATCATTTCTGTGTTTTCAGTCCTTGCGGGATTTTTTTTTTAATGTGACACACCACAGGAGGGTAGGAAGGCTTGTGAAAAGACTGCCTGCCTCTGAACATCTGCAGAATTTCCCTTCCTGCCCTTCCTCTCTTCAAATCTATCTTTGGATCAAAACAGTACTGATTCAAAACAGACTCCAAAATTCTTAAGAAAAGAAACGGATTGTTGGACTTCAGGGAAAAGCCAGGTAAAGAGGAACCAAGAGAATTCCTCTTAAGAACACTAGCCTATTTACACGTGTAGAGTGGCACTCTCTGTGATGGACATGTCGGGCTGCCAGCCTCCAGGTGGCGGCTGGAGATCTCCTGCTATTACAACCGATCTCCCGGAAGAGATCAGTTCCCCTGGAGAAAATGGCCACTTTGGAAGGTGGACTCTATGGCATTTATACCCCATTGAAGTCCCTCCCCTCCCCAAACCCTGCCCTCTTCAGGCTCCACCCCCAAAATCTCCAGGGATTTCAAAAGGGAATTAGATAAGCATATGGAGCAGAGGTCCATCAGTGGCTATTAGCCACAAGATATAGATAGGGACTCTGGGGCAAGTGATGCTCTGTCATCTTGGTGCTTGGGGAGGGGGGGTCAACAGTGGGAGGGCTTCTAATGTCCTGGCCCCACTGGTGGACCTCCTGATGTCACTGGTATTTCTGGCCACTGTGTGATACAGAGTGTTGGACTGGATGGGCCTTTGGCCTGATCCAACATTGGCATCTCTTATGTTCTTATGTTCTTATGATTTCCCAACCTGGAACTGGCAACCCTACGGACATGCGTGTGTGTCACTGTTTCCTTAGGACTTAGCCGCAATGAATAATTTGGCTTCATCTACAAATACACTGCTGGTTTTGCCCCCTGAGCAGACATCAATCGTGCAGCAGAGAGGAGCCCGAAGAAAATGTCTCCTTGCCGTGGAACCACACACCTGGCAATGGAACCACACACACGGCTTACATTGTAAAACACAGAATACGCCAGCCAATGAAAGGACAAGGAGATGAGGCGATGGTTGGATGTTGACAAAAGCCAGCATTTCCTCCCTGTCTTCCGACACGCAGAAATCATGCCTGCTTTGCCTAGGACTTGCTAACTGTGTCCTAGGAGGGAAATAATAAATTCCTCATATGCCGAAGCTGGTGAGTTAATTGAAATAAGTTGAAATTGGCTGTTCCTCTTCATAAAGTGGCTTCCAGGGATGGGGCAAGGATTCCTTGTTCACATATATCTCGTTTCAATGGCTCAGTCATGGAAGGGCCTCGGGAGACCTCTGATCAAAGCGGCAGGGAAGCATCAGAGGCAAACCTGAATGTGCAGGGAAAGAGGCTGGCTCGGTCTTACTGAAGACAGCGTGGTTCCGAAGCTGCCCACTCAGCACTTCTTTATATGCTCGCTTCTTTCATTTGTTCTGTGGCCCTATACATCAGGGTGGATCAAACCATCCTCCAAAGCAGGGGTGGCCAACAATGGTGCCTGTGGGAACCACGGAGCCCACCAACACCTTTTCTGGCACCAGTGCAACATTTTTTTAGAGAGTGGGTGGGGCTTTTGGTGTAGTGGTTAAGTGCACGGACTCTAATCTGGGAGAACCGGGTTTGATTCCCCACTCCTCCACTTGCAGCTGCTGGATGACCTTGGGCAAGCCTTAGTTCTGGCACAGCTGTTCTTGAAAAAAGAGCAGTTTCTGTCAGAGCTCTGTCAGCCCCACCTACCTCACGGGGTGTCTGTTGTGGGGAGGGGAAGGGAAAGGAGTTTGTAAGTCGCTCTGAGACTCTGAGTGAGGGGCGGGGTATAAATCCAATCTCCTCCTCCTCCTCCTCCTCCTCTTCTTCTTCTGCCCAGCAAGGCTTCTGGTTGGCCATTGGAGATTTGATTGGCTTTTCAGATTTTTAAAAAATATTCCTTTAGCAGCAGCTGCCCCCACAGAGCAACGGCCTTCATGGTGGGACTGAAGGCAAGCTGCAACAGCCCATTTGTGTCTGGCTGCACCTCCTGTGACAGCCATTTTGAGGCAGTCATTTCGTGGCTCTGTCCACCAGGCTGTGTCAGAAGTCCGAAGGTGGCTACAGGCTCAAAAAGGTTGGGGACCCCTGCTCCAAAGAGGCATCCTCTAGCCTAAGGAAGCTTCCCCCAACTTAGGTGGCTCTTTCTCCAATGGAAGAGCCTCTTAAGTTGAGGGAAGTCTCCTTAGGCCGGAGGAAGGCTTCACACTTGACCCAAAGGAAAGATAGGGTATAAATGTTTAAATACATGCATGCATATATAAATAAACTTTGCTCGTTGGAGTGGTAGGACAGGGGTAGGGGCCACAGCATTGTAAGGTAAAGGTAAAGGTTCCCTTGCTTGAAAGCCAGTCGAATCCGACTCTAGGGTTGCGGTGCTCATCTCCGTTTCACAGCCAAAGAGCCAGCGCTGTCCGAAGACGTTTCCATGGTCATGTGGCCGGCATGACTAAACACCGAGGCGCACGGAACGCTGTTACCTTCCCACCGAAGTGGTCCTTATTTATCTACTTGCAATTTCTTGCTTTCGACCTGCTAGGTTTGCAGGAGCAGGAGCTGGAACTAGAGATGGGAGCTCACTCCGTCATGCGGCACACTCGGGTCTTGCAATTTCTTGCTTTCGAACTGCTAGGTTGGCAGGAGCTGGAACTAGAGACGGGAGCTCACTCCGTCATGCAGCACCCGGGTCTCGAACTGCTGAACTACTGACCTTCCGCAGCCTGCAGTTCAGCATCTTAACCACTTGAGCCATCACAGCTCCTATTGTACTTTTGCCCATTTAGCAGACAACATGGCAAAGAATGTTCTCATCTGTTCACCCTAATTTTTCTTGGCTGCTCTGCCCTCCCCTGTACCCTCCCTTTCTTTTCCTCCCATTTCCTATTTTAACTTCAGATTTTAAGCCTCATGGGTGCAAGGGGGGAACTACCATGGAGTTCCACAAGGCCAAAGGTTCCCAATTTATGAGTTCATATTGCCTAAGTTTACTGAACCAGAGAAGGCTGTGCCCGTCCAACCTTGAGCTTCGACCTTCAGGGCAGTGGCTTGCAGAGTCCAACAGGAAGCCTAGTTGCCTCGCTAGAGAATTGGCACTGATGGTTATTAAAATATTTATTACCATTACGTACTACAGAATGCATTTATTTTGTCAACAACGTTCCATATACTTAAATTGTGTTATCTACTGGCAACATTGGGGTGAGATTCAGGAGAAGGGCCTAACAATGGGAATGTGATAAATGTGTTTGCAGACTCATGTGTCACACTATAGCCACACAGGTCAGTAGGGTTGCCAGCCTCCAGGTGGGGCCTGGAGATCTCCCGCTTTTACAACTAATCTCCAGGTGACAGAGATTAGCTCCCCTGGAGAAAATGGCTGCTTTGAAGGGTGGACTCTGTGGCATCATACCATGCTAGGGTTGCCAAACCCCCCGGTTTGCCAGGGGTCCCCCCAACACCCACAGCCACCCATCAGTCTCCCTTTAAGTGTGTGGAACCCGTGTTTCCTCCCAAGCCTGATCTCCGCAAGCTTGCAGGGAAATGCCAGCTTCGTGCTCTTAAAAGTGAAATGCGGCTGCTCTTAAAGGGGAAACACCGGCTCCTTTATTTAAAAGGGAAACGACGGCTCCTTTAAGTGCAGGGAACTGCCGTTTCTGGAGATCTGGCGCACGGGCGGGGGGGGACATCCTCAATGGGACGTCATCACGTCGGGGATGCCCCGCCCTCTCCAGGAACGCCCCCAAAGTCCCCCGCTGGTAGTGGAAGATGGACTTGGCAACCCTATATCATGCTGAAGCCCCTCCCCTCCCCAAACTCTGCCCTCTCCTGGATCCACCCCCAAAGTCTTCAGGTATTTTCCAACCCAGACCTGGCAGCCCTACAGGTCAGGGAACTGTGGTTGACTTCAGCTCCCTCCAGAATGAGCACACAGTGGGAAAACCCCATTTTCCTCTATACAGTGTATGAGTTGGCCTCTCAGATGAATCTCCTCTAGTGTAACTACTGCAAATGCCATACAAAATGCAAGCAAACCACTGTGGTGGTATTCCACCCCTTCCAGTTACTTTAGCAAATAGTCTGATCATTGACATCCCAACTCTAAAAAACGGTGCAATACTTTCCCTATAATTAGGTTCTTCTGGCCTAAGGAAGGATCATGATCCAGACCATTAACGTTGCACTTTTCAAAGTGTGTTTCTGTAATACAGTCTTTCAGTACACAGCCACGGGTATTTGTGGTCTTGAAAGAGTGTTGCAAGACTTCCTGTTTACCGCATGTAAAATCAATTATTAAAGCAAGTAATATTGCAGCCATAGATCAAATCCTGTAGTTCTGTTGCTGCTTGCTTTGGCATATGGTGGTGGTTGGTGGGGTTTTTTTTCCTATACTCTGAAGGGGTGCATATGCATATTTAAACAGAAGACATTAATATAAATTATTACCTGCGTACTGGAGCTTTGCTCAGGCTTATTGGTCTGTTTTGAATACACTGGACTCTGTAATGACTTCATTGCAGAATTTTGCTATGCCAGCCTGCCGCCTTGCTTTGCTACACTCCTGTCTGTATTCTCAGGGAGAAGAGCTGTCTGTGCAAATGTTCTCTAGCACAGGCTGGACTCTGTTGAAGATTTCAGGTTGTATTGAATTCTGCTTTGACTGTCCATCATTTGGAAGATCCTTCCCTTGGGCAATAAAAGGCCTTTGGGGGAAGTCTCATTGTCACGTTTGTTGACTTGGTGTGAAGGCAGTCTATACATAAGAACATAAGAGAAGCCAATGTTGGATCAGGCCAAAGGCCCATCCAGTCCAACACTCTGTCACACAGTGGCCAAAAATACCAGGTGCCATCAGGAGTGGGGCCAGGACACTAGGAGCCCTCCCATTATTGACTCCCCCCCAAGCACCAAGAATACAGAGCATCACTTGCCCCAGCCTGAGAGTTCCTATCTATACCTTGTGGCTAATAGCCACTGATGGACCTCTGCTCCAGATGTTTATCCAAAGGCCAGCTCTGGGTTGGGAAATACTTGGAGAGTTGGAGGGGGGGAGCCTGAGAAGGGGTACAACGCCATGGAGTCCACCTTCCCAAGCGGCCATTTTCTCCAGGTGAACTGATCTCTGTCACCTGGAGATCAGAAGCAATCCCAGGAAATTGCCAGCCACCCCCACCCCACCCCGAGGCTGTGGAGGTTCCTGTGGAACTTACACTTTTTTGGAGCATCTGCTCTCCCGAAGCATCTTACACAGACGTTTGGTGTACTTTATTGGGAAATTGTATTTTGTATTAAGTACGGTTGGATCCTAACCCTTTAAGAAATTATAAGAGTGTTTGCATTGGAGAAATAGTTGAACTGCTAAGAATTGTTAAAATTGTCTCGGATAATATATTCTTTTCTACTTCTGTTGTAAGTTATTCACGGTGTGTTTGTGTTTGTGTTTTGATACAAGCCCCTCAGAGGCTGGCAACCGTACTATACAAGCAGCAAGGTAAAGGTGAAGGTTCCCCTTGCTCGAAAGTCCGTCGAATCCGACTCTAGGCTTGCGGTGCTCATCTCCGTTTCAAAGCCGAAGAGCCAGCGCTGTCCGAAGACGTTTCCGTGGTCATGTGGCCGGCATGACTAAACACCAAGGAGCACGGAACGCTGTTACCTTCCCGAAGTGGTACCTATTTATCTACTTGCAATTTCTTGCTTTCGAACTGCTAGGTTGGCAGGAGCTGGAACTAGAGACGGGAGCTCACTCCATCATGCAGCACACTCGGGTCTCGAACTGCTGAACTACCGACCTTCCACAGCCCGCAGTTCAGTGTCTTAACCACTTGAGCCACAGCAGCTCCTACAAGCAGGTAAAACTGCTTATTGTGCTGTGCCACTTCCAACCACAAGGGGAAGGAAACTTGAATGCGTCAGTACAAAAAACAAAAATCTCAGTCAAAGGACTGACTCAGCAGCCTTGCAGTAGCAAAAGGAGGTCTGAGTCTAGACTGACCATCCTCCCCAGTGTTCCCTCTAAGCTGAGTTTGTGTGAGCTAGCTCAGTTTTTTAGCCTCCGGCTCACACATTTTTGTCTCGGCTCAGGAAGGGGGGCTCCAGAGCAAACTAATTTATGCAGTAGCCAAATTGCTCGCTCGTAAATTTAAAGCCAGTCGCTCACAAAGTAGAATTTTTGCTCACAAGACTCCACAGCTTAGAGGGAGGACTGATCCTCACTCAGTGGCTCAGGAGCCCCGTGAACCTCTTAGGTTTGCCTATTCTGGGCTGACTATATCTTGGAGATGTGGGGGGGGGGCTGTGCTTTGAGAGTGGGGATATGTCATAGGGTTGCCAACCTCAAGGCGGCACCTGGAGATCTCCTGCTATTAGAATTGACCTCTAGACAACCAAGATCAGTCCCCCTGAAGCAAAGGCATGCTTTGGAAGGTGGGTTCTGAGGCATTATACCTGCAGAGGTCCCTCCCCTCCCCAACCCCTGCACCCTCCAGCTGTTTTCCAGCCCAGATCTAGCAACCTTATCAGATTTCATTGAGTCCAGAGGTGCCATTTTCTCCAGGGAAAAAGGATCTCTGTATTCTGGAGATCCATTGGAATTCTGGGAGGTGGAAGGTGGCAGGTGGAAGATGAGGCTAGCTGGCCTGCCCCTGTGGCTCTAAGGAGCACTGTTGGCAACAGCCCCATGTTTCAAGAAACTGTGCAGGGTCCTTGCCTGGTGGGGCTTGTGGTTGGTAGTTGGTTCCCACCTTGAAACAGCCACTTCTGGGGGAACAGGTAAGTTGAAAGCTTCCTAGAGGTGGAAGTCTCATGCCAGGGATGGAAGTAAATGTCACTCTTCAGGATGAGGTACTTGCAAATGTGATTCTTGGCGAGCCACAGAGTGAATACCACTGGTCTAGGCGGTACCTAAACGGAAGTTGTTGTTTGTTTTGCCATGAAATCGTGGCCAACTAATGGTGACCCTAGAGGGTTTCCAAGCAAAAGATGCTCAGAGGTGGTTTGCCATTGCCTGCCTCTGCAAAGGGACCGTAGACTTCCTTGGTGGTGTCCCATCCAGATATGGATCACTCCTATTTTGCTGAGCTTCTGAGATATGGTGAGATTGGGCTAGCCTGGGCTATCCAAGCCAGGGCTCTAAACTGAAAAAAAGTATTGGGGTCCTAATTGATCAAAGGGTTGCCCACTGGCCTGGAGGAAATGAGCAATGTCCCTTATCTACCAGATGATGTCATTTCCCTCCATGCCATGAAAAGCTTTTGCTTCTGTTTTCCACACATGAAGTTTCTATTAAGGAGGCAGGACTTTTCTCTCTCTCTCCAAGATGTTGGTAACCCTAATGGATAATATTTGAGTTGTATTGTGGAAGAAAGGCAGGATATGTAATGGGATTAAATAATAGTGTTGTGACTTGCATTGAGGGATCCCACAAACTTCCCAGGGAACATGTTCAGCTCAGCCGGCAAACACGCCATGTTTAATAGTTGCAATAGTTTGTGAGCTGACTCTCAGATGCATTCAGCAGTCCACCATCTGCCCCAAACAGTTGTTGAAGAGCTTTGAGGCTGCCCAGCTGCCAAAATGGGGATGTTTCATTTTGCTCTGGTGGTGGAGTTTCATTGCCTTACTTTTCAAAGAGCTTTTGCAGCTGCCCAGTAAGAAGAATCAATCGTACCCGAAAATCCTGGATAGGAGGGTCAGGTAATGAAATGAAGTGATCGACAACTACACCTCCCAAGGGTGCATTCATAAAAGAGTGGTGTACTGGTTAGAATTGGGGTCCCCAACCTTTTTGAGCCTGTGGGCATCTTTGGAATTCTGGCACAGCGTGGTGGGCACAGCCACAAAATGGCGGCCATACAATGGCTGTTGGCCATGGAAGGCGGAACTGGCTACAGAGGGGCTGCCACATCTTACTTTCAGTCACACCGTGAAGATCCTCATGCTGTGGTGGAAGCTGCTACCAAATCAATATTGTTTTTTTAAATCTGCACAGCCAATTAAATCTAGGGTTGCCAGGTCCTACCTGGCTGCCAGCAGTGGGACTCCCAATCCTTCTTGTAGTTCTTCTGGTGTGCATGCAAAGCATCACCTGGAAGTGACATCATCACATTTCTACCATTGGGGGCAACGTTCTAGGTCTTGGGCAAAGCTCTATGGTTTTGGGGGCCTCAGAACCATAGAGTTTTGCCCAAAACGTAGAGTGTTCCCCCCAACATAGGAAACTGTTTAGTCAGTACAGCATGACCAATATCACTAATCCAAAAATAGTGAAATGGGACAGTCTGCTCACGCTTAACCTACTGATTGTTTCTTGAAGTGATATCGTTTTATGGCAAGAGACTCAGACCAGAAAGAAATGCAAAATATCACCTAATAGGTAACGCAGCTGTTCACTATAAGAATGGAGGCCGTGGGGGGAGGGAGGCATGTTTGCATTTATAATCAAACTGCTAAAATGCTAATGTATAACTTCTCTTATAGTATCAGTTCCTGCTAAACATTCTGTGCACAAGTTCAGGTGGAAGCCGCTTGGAACCTGCCCTAGCACCTACCACATGGAGAACACATAGGGCTGGAGAGCCAGTTTGGTGCAGTGGTTAGGAGCACGGACTCTCATCTGGGAGAAGCAGGTTTGATTCCCCACTCCTCCACATCCAGCTCCTGGTGTGACCTTGGTTCAGTCATAAGTTCTTTCAGAGCTGTTCTCTCAAGAGCTCTCTTAGCCCGACCTACCTCACAGGGTGTCTGTTGGGGGGAGGGGGAGGGAAAGGGATTGTAAGCTGCTCTGAGACTCCTTCAGGTAGTGAAGGGCAGGGTATAAATCCAATCTCTTCTTCTGGATCCTGTTTAAAATTTTCATGCACGTAACCAGGTCATTTCATAGAAAAAAAGGTGCAGGAGCTCATTAGCATAACTAATTAGCATAACTTCTTTGCATATGCCACACCCCCTGACATCACTGGAAGTGTGCCAGAACACCCCCCACTCAGGCTCCACTGGACTGTTTTGGATTGGTAGCTATTGGGGGGGGGAGGTGCAGATCTGTCCTCACAGAGGAGGGGGAGCTTGTACCTGAATAAAACTTCGTCTTAAAGGTGCCACTGGTTTTGGACCGGGGGGGGGGGCTCTGCAGCTTACCTGGCTGCTTCTTGCTCTGACTGAGGGCTGCTGGGAGCAGGGGTGGGGCTTGTTGCATGTGCCTGCCCCCTGGACTCTTTAATGCCGGAGCTCCGCTCCTGTGCACTCCTGCAGGAAATGAACCCTGCACGTAACCCCTCACATGGAATAGTGTACAAACTGGCTTACATTTGCACTGAAATCACTAACGATTTTTAAAAATAGAGTTAAACATTTTGGTTCCGTTGGCTATCATAAGTGTTAGGTATGTCCAGCTTTCTCCTGATTGCCTGCCCCACTGCTGGCAGTTTGTCTAGTTTCCTAATGCAGCACTGATGGATCTCCAACGAGGGATTTACTTTTCATTACAGTTTATTTGTCTTTGAAACTCATCTCCGTTAGAAGTGGCTACATTTGTGGATTTCAGGGTTATTTGCACACGGCTACCATTTACCTTTGCTCGTCTGCTCGGCTATCCAAATTAATTAAATACCTGGCATTAATTTTCTAAATGGCCATGCTTCTGATTAAGGCATTAATTAAGGGTTCCTGGGCATGCATATGAAGCAACCTCAAACTTAATTAAGTTTCTTAGAAATGCTTGCCAGATCTATGGAGTACAGGAGGCTGTTAATAATAATCATTTTTTTAAAAAAAAATAACAAAACCTCACTCTCCAGAGAAGAAGGATTAGAAGGCAATCTTTTTTTCATGGGGGGGGGGAGTTACAAGCAAATAAGGCCCATTGATTTCAATCGGACATCAACATTTACTGGATAGGACTGCCTCCCCATCGTTCTCTTAAGCAGAGTGTTCTTATACATAGATTACTTTTTTTGGCTGTCAAGTCACAGCTGACTTATGGCAATCTTGAGGGGGGTTTGAGGCAGGAGACGTTTAGAGGTGGTTTGCCACTACCTGCTTTTGTGTCGTGTCCCTGGTAGTCCTTGGAGGTCTCCGATCCAAGTCCTGACCAGGGCTCATGACCCTGATTAATGTCCGAAATCTGATGAGATCAGACTCACCTGGGCTATCCAGGTCAGGGCATAGATGACATTAGTTACATTTTGATGAAGAAATGTTGTTCTGCTGGATTGATGATTTAGTAGCATATGGCTTACTTTGAGGAGGCAAGGTGACATGGCATAGCCCAATCTTGTCGGACCTTAGAAGCTCAGCAGGGTCAGTACTTGGATGGGAGACCTCCAAGGACTGCTCTGCAGAGGAAAGCAATGGAAAACCACCTCTGCTTCTCAAAGCCCCTTGCTGGGGTCACCATAAGGCTTGGATGAGAGACCACCAAGGAAGGCTCTGCAGTGGAAGGCAACGGCAAAACCCCTCTCCTCACTTGTCTTGAAAGCCCCTTGCTGGGGTCATTGTATGTTGCAAGCTAAGCAGGGTTAATACTTGGATGGAAGACCACCAAGGAAGGCTTTGCAGAGGAAGGCAACGGCAAACCACCTCTCCTTCTCACTTGCCTTGAAAGCCCCTTGCTGGGGTCCTCA
This sequence comes from Gekko japonicus, assembly GCF_001447785.1. Lineage (NCBI taxonomy): Eukaryota > Metazoa > Chordata > Lepidosauria > Squamata > Gekkonidae > Gekko > Gekko japonicus. Next base: position 555,077 of record NW_015175976.1, read on the forward strand.
TAAGTCAGCTGCAACTGGATAGCACATGCATACATACTTATGGCTTACATCATGCATTCTGTAGACATTGTAGTGCAGTGATCCCAAAGATAGTACCTGTGGGCACTGTGGCACCCACCTGATAAATTTATTGATACCCATTTTCTTCTTCCAGGGGGCAGGGACCCCTTTGCCTCCGCTGAGGGCTCTGGCAAACCTAGTGGGACCAAAGGGGTGAGCCCTTGGGCATGAGCCAAGAGGCCTCTGGGTCATAGCCAAGGGCCTGTGCTTGGCAGCGTCCGCCATGAAGACTAGCTAGAATTGCCAGCAGGAGGTCTCCCAGAAAGACATCACTTCCCTTGGAGAAAATGGCTGCTTTGGAAGGTGAACTCCGTGGCCCTTTCCTAACTCCCATCCTGCCAAGGCTCCACCACCCAAATCTCCAGGAATCTCCCAACCCAGAGTTGGCAATCCCAGGATGTGTGTTTTTAAAAAATGGACCTTTTTTGTTTTGTTGAATTATTTGTCGGAATTGACTGTATCTGGTATTTTTCCTGTGATCCACTTTGGGTCCCTATGGGTGGGGGGTGGGGAGCAGCACCGAAATGCCATCAAATAAATAAATCCATTGAAACGCCTTTTACTTTGTGATGTCAGTGAAAATCTCCATAGCAAACTAACAACAAAATCCAACTCAAAACATTTTTTTAAAGCAAAATATGCAGATATATTCCCAAATCCTTTCCTCTTTTTTTTAAAGGCATTATACACGTTGTTTGAATTCAGTGAAATATTTAGTATGTTCAGGGGTCATTTCCTGCAGGAGCGCACAGGAGCGGAGCTCCGGCAGTAAAGAGCCCAGGGGGCGGGCACATGCAACAAGCCCCACCCCCTGCTCCCAGCAGCCCTCAGTCAGAGCAAGAAGCAGCCAGGTAAGTTGCAGAGCCCTCCCCCCGGGCCCCCAGTCCAAAACAGTCCAGTGGCACCTTTAAGACCAAGTTTTATTCAGGTACAAGCTCTCCCTCCTCTGTGAGGGCAGATCTGCACGTTCCCCACCCCAATAGCTAGCAATCCAAAACAGTCCAGTGGTGCCTGAGCGGTGGGTGTTGCCTTCTGACACACGTCCGGTGATGTCAGGGGGTGTGGCATATGCAAATAAGTTATGCTAATGAATTATGCTAATGAGCTCCTGCATTTCTTTTTCTGCGAAATGACCCCTGAGTATGTTTAAGGGGAAGATGATAGTCAACAACTCCAGGTCACAAACAAATAATCTAAACAAGATAGCGCATGCATCCCTGCTTATGGAATAATTGATGCCTATTTGTGCAGTTCTTGCTGCCAAAAACATGGGTCCTTGCAGACTTCATTTTTGCTTTTACTCCCAGCTGTTCTTTCCAGCTGTTTTCCGTGCAGACAGGCTGATGGCTCCTGTGCTCTGCTCTTGCTCTTTGATGCAAGCAAATCAGTTCTTTCTATCTGATACTGTAATAACTCCTCAAAAAGTACCACCTGTAATTATTGAAATTGCAGAACTTTCTGGTAATTGCTGTAATTACATGCATTGTAAGGTCCCCCAAATGTTCTATTTTTGAGCAGATTGATTGACACGGGGACTTTGTCACTCAGCGAGTGCTCGCCAAGTCGTACAGCTAAAAGTTCTGTTATTTTGTGAAGGGTGGGGGGGAAGCCCACTGGGAAGAGCAATAGGTTAACTTTGTGGGCCACCCACTGCGTGTTGTGTTCTTAATCTAAACAGAACGATCTGCAAGATCTGCAGTGATCTGCAAGAGAATGGCCTAAATATTGGAAACCAGGAACGGCCTACTTTGGGGACAGGACATATGTTGACCATAACCTGACTTGGATAGCCCAGGCCAGAACAATCTCATCAGATCTTGGAAGCTAAGCGGGGTCTGTCTGGGTCAGTCTTTTGATGGGAGACCACCCGGACAGTTCAGGGCTGCTATGCAGAGGAAGACAAGCACAAACAACCTCTGAATGTCTCTTGCCTTGAAAACCCCACAGGATTGCCACAACTTGGCTGCCACTTGATGGCAAAAAAAAAAAAAGTGTCATATTAGGGATGTGCAAGAACAGAAAAGGGGAAATTACCCCTTTTAAAGTTAAAAATGGTTGTGTGAGTCTTTTTGGCCAATTCTCTATTTGTACAAATGATGAACTCAACAACATTATGATCACTGTTTCCAAGCGGTGCAATCACTTTTACATCTCTCACCAGGTCTTGAGTGTTACTTAGGACCAAATCAAGGATCGCCTCTCCCCTGGTAGGTTCCGTGACCATCTGCTCCATAGCACAGTCATTTAGAGTGTCTAGAAACTCAATCTCTTTCTCTCGACTAGAACACATATTGACCCAATCAATGTGTGGGTAGTTAAAATCACCTATTACGACACAGTGTTTTTGTCTAGCTGCTATCTTTAATTCATTCATCATTTTATAATCCTCCTCTATTTTACCCTCTAGGAAAGCACTGATTTCCTTACTCATATCTGCTGCTAAAACGACAATAGCACATAAATGGAAGGACGCAGGACCCCCACAGATTGATCAATGGTATGCAAAGGTGTGGGAGTCATCACACAATTAGACCCTTATTCAGCAAATGTTGGCCTGTTTTAGAATGATTGGACTGTACTACCTATGGTAAGAGTTCTTTTAACTTGCACAACAGTTACGAATTTATGAGGTTATAGTATGATCAAAATGTTCTAATTTTTTATTCTGGAAAACACTTGTTTTATTGTACCAGATGTGAAACTTGGAACCATTGTTGTTATTTATTATTATTTGTTGTTGTTATTGCTCTTGAAAAATAATAACATTGTAAACAAACACACACACAGGGCCATATGATCCCTGTATCCAGCCCCCAACAATAAGCTGGCTGCTGCATTTTGGACCAATTGAAGCTTCTAAATAATTTTCAAAGGTAACAACATGTAGAGTACATTCTCTCACAGATATTAAACATGAACAAGACAAGGGCTACCAGCCTGCTGTGCTTTGTTGTGCCCTTGCCAAAAGGTAGAGGTTTTCATTTGCATTGCAAGGTGAATGAAAGTGCACTTTAGCAGTACTAAAAGAGATGCACTGAATGTTTTCCACTTGGATTGTGTGCTATGGTTCTAAGCAGTGCATCTCATCTCCCAGTGCCAGCAAAAGAATCATGCACTTTGCTGCTGAAAAACAAAGCTAGGACACTGAAGCAAAAGTGTCTGGCTATTGCTTCCAACCAACATGCTTCTTCCATTGGCTCATGCAAACTGCCCTCCACACTGCTTCCCTGTTACCACCATACTCTAAGTGCATTAATTCTCTGAATGTTCTTCTTTGGGGGACTGACAAACAGCATCCTCAGCCCTGGTGGAAGATTGATAACTCAGCTTCTCTTATTATTGGGCCATTAAACCATGTTGCCATTTCCTGGTATTTATTCTTCTTAAGCGCCAGGGTACGCAACTTGTCATTTCAAACGTATTGTCAAAGTGCTGCTGGATGTAGTGTATTATGCAGGGTATCAGTTTCGAAATAGACTTCAACCTGTCAGTATAATCTTTCTTAGGAAACTCAAATAAAATTGCACCAACCTTGAATCAAGGTGGCTTAAGGAACTTAGGTGCATGCCCAGTTCTTGTTTACTGAGCTTTTTTCATACGAAAAATGTGGGATCTGCTCTTCATAGATGTGCATAACCCACTCTATTGTCAGTGGAGTAAAATTAGCATAGAGAATGAAATATGTTTAACTTAGTTATTTAACTCTGCTTTGATTCTTTCCCAAATCTGCTTCTCTTCCATCTGTTAGAATATTGTTCCATTTTTATCTATAGGTGTAAAGGCACACTAGCTTTTTTACTGCTTTGGGTATTTTCAGTTCAATTATTGCTGTTCTGTATTAGGCTAGTGTACAATATGATTGTCCACTGCATAATCCAGAAGTCCTTAGACCAGGGTTCACAAATTCACATTTTTCATCAGGAGTCAGCAGGACACCCAGAAACACATAGGTCCATTCTGCACTGGTGTTTTGCCTAGTCCTCACTGTTGGGTTTTCTATGTCATTCTGCATTCCCATTGCATTCGCCATGCTGTTAAATTGGTTTGTTTTTTTTGTTGTTGTTCTGCATTGGTTTTTCTCCATTTAGTGTTCGTTCCTCTCCCACACTCAGTCAGCCAGGACTCTGCAAGAACTCTAAGTGCTTCCACACACTGCTAAACACAGTTTTCCCACAAAATATCCTTAGCTGAATTCTCTCAGCTGAAAGCAAGTAAAAGAAACCCACTCACCTCTCTCACAGCTCTCTCTCCTGCTCCTGCTTAGAGCTCAGCTGGTCTCCTCTGCCTCTGGCAAGGTGCTTCCTTAAATAGAGGCCTCCCCCAGCAGAGGTCAGGCAGCAGCTATTCAAATTCAAATTCACCCAGGCACTCAATCACAGGCAAAACAATGCCCCTTCCACTTCAGGTATTAATTTGGCTCGGAAATGCCAAGTGCACATTATAAAGGGGTTCTAGGATGGTGGTGACAGACTCCCTAGCAGTGATTGGCTGAGTTTCTCTTATGTCACAGAGGGGCAAGGCAAGCAGGCAGATCCAGTTTCCACTGATTGCTGTCGTCCCCAGCACCGTCCCCAAATAACGGCATAGGACAACCATACTTGGATTGAACAAGTTTATTCAAATGGTTGATCGATGTCATGATTGATTTGCATATTTAAGGATGGGGTGTGCAAGGCTACTGCTGCCTGGGCAACTTCATCCTGGCTTTAATCTTGGCCAGACCTTTTGGGTTAGCTTTGTTTATTCTCATGGGCCCATGAAGTATCCTAAGAGGTGCCAAGTCTCATTTCTCTCCACACAGACAGCAAAGGGTTTGGTGGCTGCCGCTCAGCACCAAGAGCAGACAGGTTTGTTTCCCCACCCCCACCCCCCCCATGCACAGCATTATACAGGGAAGATAAAGCATGTGCTTCAGGCATTTTCTGTTTCCATAAACTGCCATTTTTACACAGGGTAAATTCTGCCAATTTAATTTGGCAAGTGAGAAAAGCTCTGCTTTGCAGAAATCCTCTCCACTATGAAACTGTGTGAAAAGAAGCCAAGAGTCGCTGGAAAAGACAACGACACTAGGAAAAGTTGAAGGCAGCAGGAAAAGAAGACCCAGCACGAGATGTATTGACTCAAATCAGATGAGACCCAGTTTGGTGGAGTGGTTAAGTGTGCAGACTCTAATCTGGGAGAACTGGGTTTGATTCCCCACTCCTCCACTTGCACCTGGCTGGATGACCTTGGGCAAGCTGTAGTTCTGATAAGACCTGTTCTTGAAAAAGAGCAGTTTCTGTCAAGAGCTCTCTCAGCCCCACCTACCTCACAGGGTGTCTGTTGTGGGGAGGGGAAGGGAAAGGAGTTTGTAAGCCACTCTGGGACTCCTTTGGGTAGTGAAGGGTGGGGTATAAATCCCATCTCTTCTTCTTTTTCTTCAAAGCCACGTCCCTCAGTCTCCAAGACCTGAGCCAGACTGTTAATGAGAGGAGGAGGAGAGTTGGGTTTATATCCCGCCCTTCGCTTAGAGTCTCAGAGCACTCACAATTGTCTTACAACAACAATCACCTTCCCTTCCTCTCCCCACAACAGACAGCCTGTGAGGTAGGTGGGGCTGAGAGAGTTCTGAGAGAACTGCTTTTGAGAGAACAGCTCTGAGAGAACTGTGACTGACCCAAGGTCACCCAGCTGGCTTCATGTGGAGGAGTGGGGAATCAAACCTTGGTTCTCCAGGTTAGAGTGCACTGCTCTTAACTGCTACACCAAACTGGCACCGAACTGAAGGTCATTCATTCATAGGCTCACCACAAGTTGGAAGTGACTTGATGGCACTTAACACACAGACACACAAACTGTGAAAATACAGGTGTTCTCATCTGCATATAGTCACCCTATCCCTGTTGTCCCACTGGACATCCAAGGCTCCAGCTTGCATAAATTCTATTATGAAGAGTTCGGCAAAGCAGAGCTTTGAACAGGCTAGAGCTGGGTTGCCACCTCCAGGTGGAGAAGTTCCTGGAGATTTTGGAGCTGGAGCCTGGGGAGGGGAGGGTTTTTGTGGAGGGTGGGACCTCAGCAGTGCATAATGCCAGAGAGTGAACTTTCCCAAAAGCAGCCATTTTATACAGGGGAAATTGATCTCTGTCATCTGGAGTATCAGTTGTAATTCTGTGAGATCTCCAGGCTCTGCCTAGAGGTTGGCCACCCTAGGCTAGAAGCTGTGGGGGACGGTTTCCCCAGCAGCCATCTGCACTGGATCTCCCGCCCTTCCTCTGCAAAATGGAGACACAGGGCAGCAAGGCAGAACTGCAGTCGACAAAGAAGGGTGGACTGGGAGGAAGGAACGGCCAGGAGAAAGGGTCCCACCCCCAGCTCGCCCCAGGCCCAGCCATCAAAGAAGGGAGAAAGAACCAGCCCACCAGCCCTGTATGGCTGGCCAGGCATCTCCTTTACTGAAATGGGCTGGACCGCGCACCTCGTTCTCAGCCCTGCGCTGGGCTGGGCCTTGTTCCGTGATCCTCCCAGGCACAGGGGTAGGACACACTGTGTGCCTCATTCCCCCCCACCCCCCCAGCTGTTGGCCCAATGGAACATCCCATGGGGGCTTCAGGCTTGCTAGCCTCCAGGTGGGAACTGAAGATCTCCTGGGGTTACAACTGATCTCCCGATGACTGGGATGAGTTCCCCTGGAGAAAATGGCTGGTTTGGAGGGTGAACTGTATGGCCTTGCACCACACTGAAACCCCTGCCCTTCCTCGACTCTACCCCACAAAATCTCCAGGTATTTCCCAAGTGGGCATTGGCAACCCTATCTTAATGGCTAAACTGCCCAGTCAACATGAGACTGGTGTGATATTCTACACGGATCCCGGCCAGTGGTGGTGGAGGAAAGTGCCGTCAAGTCACAGCTGACTTGCAGCGACCCTGTAGGGATTTCATGGCAAGAGACGTTCCTTGGAGGTCTCCCATCCAAATACTAGTCAGGGCTGACCCCACTTAGCTTCTGAGATCTGATGAGGTCAAGCTAGCCTGAGCTATCCTGGTTACAGCATCCGGAACAACCCGCTGTCTTTAATACAGTATCCATAGACAAATGTGCAGTTGATGCCAAACGAAAACCCATCAAAACTCTACAATCCCCCCCCCAATATAGCCCACTCTTTGAACAATAATTTACAGAGCAGCCAAGTCACTTGAAACAATAATTAACCCATCAGAGAATCCCATGAAACAATAATTGTGTGTTTGCATATAGATAATACACTGAAGATGGCTGATTAGTCTGTGTATACAATTAGATCTATTTTTTGTGTGTGCCTGTAGCATGGGAAATAATCATATTTTCCCACCTCCCCCCATGTGGTCTCTTCATCACGCACATTACACCCAGTCACTGTGAGAGAGAAACACGCCACCAATGACACCATTAAGGGGACATAAAGAGAGTTGTTGACTGAGCTTCTGGCTATGGTCACTAAGGAATAAAACAGCCCTAGGAGCTCCCAGTTTGAATTTCATCTCTGCCACAAACTTTCTAGGTATCCTTAGCCAAGACACACAGTCACAAAAGGAAAAGGATTCCATTGGCCTCCTAAAATCTAACAAAACAAATTCAGGATACCACTAGTCTCCTGTTTTATTCTGCTGTGACCATCTAAGAAAGCTCCCCATCTGGAATTAGGCAAGACATTGTTTTTTTTGCACACACCCGCCCCCGTGCAGCAGCCAAAATATCACATTTCTGGCCTGCCTCCCAGAATTTTACCTAGTTAATTTTTTATCCTGTCCTTTCATCAAGGAACTCAGAACAGCATACATAGTTATTTCTCATTGTATCCTCACAACAGCCCTGTCAGGTTGGCTAATAAGAGAGTCTGGCTCATGGTCACCCAGAGAGCTTCATGGCCAAGTGGGGATTTGAACCCAACACTCTAGCTGGGTTCAAGTCCAGCACTCTAACCACTGAACCACACTGGCTCTCAGCAGTGGGCTGTATCAGTCACTAATATTATGTACTGCCATAAACGTGTCTGTTGAAAGTTCATCATAGCCATCAGCCATTTACACATGGCAGGATTATGAATAGCGCAGAAGATAATGCTGTCTCAGGTCTTAGACTGCAGGACCAAAGAAGTGATTTTCATAATATGTCATTACTTAAACAGGATTAATGGTCATTCTTTCTCCCCGGGAAGCCCCGGGAACTGTAATTTTGTGAAGGAAGCGAAGGTCACAGATCCCTAAGAGAGAATTCTCAGCATCCTCATCAAACTATAATTATCAAGATTCTCTGGTGGGGAATGATTCAACTTTAACCCTGTGCCTTTACAGCATCTTTTGTTAGGAATATGTTTCCCTTAGAGGAGGGCTTTATCTATTTCTTGAAGCAGCAGACCTCTTGGTCTCAAGACTTGTGAGGAATTTATGATGTCCAATTAATTCCTTTCGGAGTTCAAAGGGGGAGAAGATGAGAAGGCATGGGGTTAGAACTGAATCCTTCCCCATTTTATTGCAGAAGATTTATTTGCAGATAGAAATTAGGAGGAAAATAATTACACGCTTATCACTTTGGGTGTTGAGCAAGGAGCAACTCAAACCAGATTTTCCCAAGATGTAAAGATAAAGTCAGACTCCACACTGGGGGCGTTTGAGGAGGCTGTGGAGGGATCTCTCGCACTCAGGGCTAAGCCAGGCCTTTCCCTTGAATTTGCTGCTAGGAAGATGTAAAAGAGATCAAAACCACACTGGAAATACATCCATTTTGTAGCAATTTAACTTCATGGCTTTCACACAAAGCATCTTGGGAACTGAAGTGTGGTGAGAATCTCAAGAGAATCCCTTCAGTTCCACATAGAACAGTCAGGGCTCCCAAGTACTTACCTTAATTCGGCGGGGGATGTATAGTTCTTTGCGGGACCATTCCCGTGGGGAAAACACAGGCGCTGCACTATTCCATCGCCCAGACGTGACGTAGGCACATAGCCGGGCGATGCTCTAGCAATGGGGCTGGAAACTCGATGGTACCATCGAGTTTCCAGTCCCATTACCAGTGCATCGCCCGGCTACGTGCCTACATCACGTCCGGGCGATGGAATAGTGCAGTGCCTGTGTTCCAAGCAAGAATCTCCCGGCGGGGAAGCATGTGTCCCCCACCGGATCATAGGTAGGTACTTGGGAACCCTAATAGAACTGGAGACCCTCCCCTCCCTGAGTCTACTAAGGAGATGCAATGGCCATTCAACCTATTTCAAACCTGTAGTCCTTTTAGTCAGGGCAGGGGTCCTCACACCTTCCCTGTTGCCAGCCAAGTGTTTTTGTAAAGTGGGTGGGGCCAAGGGGGTCTTTTGCCCAGCAAGGCTTCTGATTGGCCGTTGGAGTCTCAATTGGTTGTGCAGATTTTTTAAAAGGTTGCTTTGGCGGTAGCTGCCACCACAGCACAAGGATCTTCACTGTGTGACTGAAGGTAAGCTATGGCAGTCATTCTGTGGCTGGCTCTGTCTCCTGAGGCCAGCAGCCATTTTGTGCCAGAATTCCAAAGGTGCCCATGGACTCAAAAAGGTTGGGGACCCCTGACTTAGGAAGGACTTAGGATAAAGGAAAACGTACAGGTTGTGCTCAATAATAAATAAGCTACACCTAGCTTTTGGTATTTTGGCTAGATGTAAAGGGACTGGAATGATTTATAAGCCCTTGGCCCTTTTTGATTTGATTGCATTTAATTAACATCATCAACATTTCAACTTTCAGCTATTGTTATTTATATTTCCACTGTTTCATAATGGCTTCCAGACTCCAGTTCCTCCCCAATGTAATTTTAGGCCTTCACAGTACAACATTTCTGGCTCTGGGCCTGCAACCTGGCCAAGAAATCAGGCTAAATGGGATTTTAAATATGGAGGTGTTTCCAACCAACCAGGGAGGGGAAATTTGCCTGGTTGAGTTTACATACATATAAGCTGCTTTTAGGGTTGCCAAATGGATTTTGGCCGGGAGCGGGGGGCTCCCGGCCGGCGTCTAAATCGTGCGCGTCACCCGGAAGTGACGTCGCACGCTGGGGGCGGGGCCATGCCATTTGAGGGGAAAACTCTTTGTTTTCCCCTCAAATGGCGTGCCCCCACCCCCAGCGTGCGACGTCACTTCCGGGTGGCGCGCACGCAGGGGTGGGGTTTCCCCCGGGCCCCGATTTTGCAGGAATCGGGCCTTGAAAGCAGGGGGAAATCCGCCCCCCCGGGGGATTTGGGAACCCTAGCTGCTTTATAAGCTGGAGAGCTCCCACTATAAAAACTGATCTCTGGACAATCAAGATCAATTCGTCTGGAGAAAAGAGCTGCTTGGAAGGGTGGACTCTATAGCATTACACCCTGCTGAGATCCCTCCCCCTCCCCAAACCCCACCTTCCCAGGCTCCACCCGCCCAAATATCCAGGTATTTCCCAACCCAGGGCTGGCAACCCCAATCTATCAGGCCATTGGTCCATCAAAGTCAGTATTGTCTACTCAGACTGGCAGCAGCTCTCCAGGGTCTCAAGTAGAGGTCTTTCACATCAGCCACTACCTGATCCATGTTAACTGTGTGGAGTTGTCAGTTCCTGGTTGGGAAATACCTGGAGGTTTTTGGGGTGGAGCCTGAGGAGGGTGAGGTATGTAGAAGGAAGTGGGTATAATGCCATAGAGTCTTTAAGTGGGTATAATGCCATCGAGTCCACATTCCAAAGTATTTTCTCCAGGGGAACTGATCTCCGTCATCTGGAAATCAACTGCAATTCTGGGAGATCCCCAGGCCCCACCAGGAGGCTGCAAACCAAAGAGAGAGATCATGGGATGGAGGGAGAAAGGAAACAAACAACCGTGATGTATTGTGCCAAAAAAAGGTCTTCACAAACTTGAAAATTCTTTTTCCAGACTTCAGTTTACTTGAATCAATTCAGACGCCATCAACACCAACGAACCATGTATATTACATCTCATTTTGTATAGAACTTTATCAAAGTGGGTAGCGTTGAAATATCTATATAATATTAATCCATTTGACAACCACTCTAGTCATACCTCCTAGTAACACTCATCAAATCCATTAGTGTAATGCCCCTCTCCCCCATTCCTTTTTGGTTTGGTTGCCAGAAAAGCAGGAAGCAAGGACGTTTTCTTCATCCTTTTTGAAAAGCTTTAGACCTTAGGTGATCAGACAGCTTCCGTGCTGAGAGCCACACTGGACTGGTCAAAACTATTTGGGCTCTATCCCTGGCTTTGCCCTTAGGTCTGGACTCTACCCCCCTGGCCCAGAATACTGCACAGGCCCTGCCCAGGTACCCAAAAGCATGCTGCCCATCACCTTTGGAGGTAGGAAAAGAGAAAGATGAGGGGGAAAATCTAATCTAAGACTGGAGGGAAATGATAGAGTGATGGGTGTGCTGCAGGAAAACAGACCTAGGCAACTAGCTTTCCAAAAATGAGGTCGCAGAAGAGAAAATATAATCAAAACAAGAGCTTAGGCAAAAGTACGCCATATTTTTCATGAGGGCCTTTGTTGTGATCCTGATTTTTCAGTGACTGTCCCAAAACAATTTGCCTGGCTGGATCCGCACACCATTGGCTAATGCACCATCATTGTACTAGAGCAGAGGTCCTCAGATTTTTTGAGCCTGAGGGCACCTTTGGAAATCTGACACAGCATGGTGGGTACAGCCACAAAATGGTTACCATAAAATGGCTGCCTCAGGAGATAGAACCAGCTACAAATGGTTTCCTCCGCTTGCCTTCAGTCTCACAGTGAAGATTTTTTGTGCGGCAGTAGCATCTGCTGTTTAAAAAAATCTGCATAGCCAATCAAATCTCCAGTGGCCAATCAGAAGACTTTCTGGACAAAAGCCCCACCTACCCTGCCTGTTTTCTAAAAGCACATGATAGGCATCAGGAAATGTGTTGGCGCATTGGGGATCTCTGTACAAGTGCAAACTTGTGAGGCTGAATTGTCTTGTCAACAATGGAAAACCCAGTTGTGAAGGACTGCTATAGCAGTCATTGGATCCATGGATATGTGGATGTGGCCCCTGTTCAGGAGTATTGCCCTTATATAAACATGTAGCCAACTCTGATTGGCTATACTGCATTATGACATCATCCTGTTCACTATGTGATCCCCAACTGGCTGGGACCCAGCCTTAGTTCTGGGTCCTTAGTAAGCCAGCAAGCAGTAATGAAAAGCGGAGAGGGAACAGCCACAAAGAAGCAGCAGATAGTCAAAACTACAGCCGTGAAGACGTCTGAAAAGAGTGAGTTTCCATGTTTCCTTAGGAATTTTTTTCCCCTGCACTACTATGGACATCAAAACTTAAATGGGAATATATTTGGCACACTCAAAGCCAAAACGCCGCTGGTTCAAATACTTGGCTGAAGCGAGCGGCATTTTTGTGGAGAAAGGATCCAGCTCCAGGGCTCCTGTGAACTATCCATTCCGTATGTGTGGAGTCTTGATACATGTGATCCCTCGACTAATCAAACATTCCTGCGCTCAGCAGTACAACCAGAGAAGAAAAGCTGAAGATTCGTGCCAGCCAGTCGGGTTACCCAAAAGCAGGTGCTGAGGGCAGATAGGTAGTTAAGGCACACTCCCTCCCCCCCAAAGAACATTACACTTTATTTAGTTACATATTTATACCCCACTTTTCACCCCAATGGGGACCCAAAGCAGCCTACGACCCCATTCTCCCCTCGCCCGTTTTCTCTACACTGCCACAGCCTTGTGAGGTTGGGTTAGGCTGAGAGTGAATGACTGGCCCAAGGTCCCCAGCCGGCTTCTGTGGCAGAGCGGAGATTTGAACGTGGAACTCCCAGATCCTAGCCTGGCACTCTAACTTCTGAGACCACACTGAATCCCACTTTGTAAATGATGCAGAAAGAAATGGCAGACAACAGAAAGTTTGTAATAAAGCGCTGTGTTCCTATTCGTTTTAAGGGTAATAATTTCTTGAAGTTCTAAAGATGACTTGTTTTTATTTCTTCAAAGATACATGCAGATGTAATCATTCACAACAGTTAATCGTATTGTTGTTTTTTAAATTAGGGAACAGGCTGAACAGGAATGAAATGATAAGAGTGTAATTTTATTTATAGCTGATGATTTCTCCCTCTCTGCAATTTTATAAGAAATGGCCTGGTGTTCCGAATTTGTACAATATGTTTAGATAAGAATATGTCTCTGTGTTTGGATTGAAAAAGTGGGGATTTTGTGATATAACCAAGTACAAGAGCCAGTGTGGTGTCTCGAGTAGAGTGTCAGACTAGAGCAGGAGACCCCACTATGGTGCCTGGGCATGCCATGGTACCCGCTGACACCTTGCTCCGTGCCTGCCAAATGTTTTTAGAAACTGGGCGGGGCCCAGTGGGGCTTCACCTAGCAAGGCTCCTGAGTGACCATTGGGGATTCGATTGATTGTGCAGATTTTTTTTTAATGTTGCTTGGGAATCAGCTGCCACCGCAGCACAGGCATCTTCACAGTGTGACCGAAGGTAAGCGATGGCAGCCATTTTGTGGCTGGCTCCACCTCCTGAGGAAGCCATTTGGGGGCTGTGCCCACCACTCTACGACAGAATTCCAAAGATGCCCGAAGGCTCAAAAAGGTTGGGGACCCCTGGACTAGAATCTGCGAGACCCAAGTTCAAATCCCCCACTCCGCCATGGGAGCTCGGTGAGTGACCTTGGGCCAGTCACACCCTCTCAGCCTAACCTACCTCACAGGGTTGTTGTGATGATAAAACAGAGGAGAGGAGAATGATGTAAGGCAGGGGGAGAAATGCAGGGCACAAATGAAGTAAAAGAAATAAATTAATAATAAAAATAAAATGAATAACAGATTGTCCTGTGGCTCTGCCCTGTTTTGTCCCCACAGAACTCAACATGGGAGCTCTTTCTGTTTTTTGGCATCTACAGAACATTCCCCATATTGAATCTCGGACTGTCATAACAGGAGGTCAAATATATCAAAGTTCCTTGTCCCCCTTTCCTCACTGGGGGAATTCTAACTCGTCTGACAGCTGTGGGTTTCCTAGCCAGAGAGCAATTACAGGCGTTAAGTGCTGAGTAAAGTCAGCTCCTTTGGCACCAGAACCCGACACGGTCTATATTTAGCTCTATTATAAATGGCTACGTGAATTTAGAAGTATGAGAATGGAAAATAAAGCTGGTTTTGGCGACGTCTGCTCCAGTTTGCAAGCTTACCTCTCTGGCGAAAAAGAGCTGGGTTGCTATAGCAATCTTTAAAATTCAGGCTTGTCCAGATGGATTTTTTTTCCCCATGGCTTATTTAGCATGCTCTTGGCTAGCAACTTTTCAAGGGATAGACTTGAATTGTTCTGTCTTCGTGGAAGGCTGCGGCTCTCTCCAAATGAACTCCTGCTGACCTCGGCAGACAGGAGATTGGACCTTGTACAGACGCTGCTGTTTGTACACTAGATCCATTGAGGAGGAGGTATTTTAACATGGTGCCTAAATCGTTCATCATCACTTGTGACTTGTGGAGAGCGTGGGCGGTTTTGTGGAGGGAGTGTTGACAAATGTTGCATTTATTTGGTCTGGACCCAACGTCTTCCGAAACCCCAGATGGGACTTCCATCTCTGTAAAAACTGCATTTGGTTTTGCTACGGTTGATTCCACCTGCTGCTGTTTTCCCCATCTCTGTGCTCGTACCTTGCATAGGAAACAGCACCTAGTACAGGAAGGAGCATAGCTAGATGTCAGAGTATGAGAGATCCCTGGTTCAGTCCCTCACATCTAAGATCAAAGTATGTCAAGTGTTGACAGACACCTTTTTCTGCATGAGTTCTTGGACAGTCAATGCCAGCCAGAAGAGACTACAATGAACTAGATGGACAAATGCTCTGATTTGGTATTTAAGTAGCTTCATGCGTTCATATAACAAGAGCCTGCCCAGTTCTCTGCCCTCTTTAGATACTCCATCTGCCACACCAGAATGGAACAAGATAGGTGGTAGGACCAGACAAAAACTTTCGCTTCTAGTATTGAAGTCAGGAATGTTAGAACACCTGCCAGTTCGACTCACAGCCTGTTCGCCAGTGGCGATAAGGTGGCTAATTAATCAGCAGGCTGTTTGGCTGTAGCAAAGGGACAGCCAATGTTAGCCTGTTGTCGCAAAATATAGCCAGAGTCCAGTGGCACCTTAAAAACGAAGTACATTTATTACAGTATGAGCTTTCATGTGTCACATGGCTCAGTTGGCTTATAACCTTCAGCTGGGGAAATATTTCTTTGTACACAACAAAGTGGGTGGGGGTGGGGGAGAGAACAGTAGTTGGATTCTTCTAATCTCCTATCCTGGAAACTTTGCTACATCAAAGACTTGCTGAGATGCAGCAAACTGGGCAGTGTGTGTGTGTGTGTGGGGGGGTGATCAGAAGCCCAGCCAATTTCCCTTCTCTTCTCTCTTGAACCGCAGCAAAAAGCTGAGAGACAACCTTTGTCCTCTCCCCTCTGCAGTGGGGAGATCCAAAGCATTGCTGCTGCTTCCCCCACACATGCAGCTTGAGGGAGGGAAGTGATGTCTTTCTCCTCCCGCCCATCACTTCTGATCTCCAGCTTTGCTGTGCAGCCCCTTCATCAGCTGTGAGTTGGTGACTGCTCCCCCTTGAAGCATTCCTGTTTCCCAGCAGAAGGCTATGACCCATGGAAGTGTCAGGCAACCAGAACCCGACTGCTGACCAATCGGCAGCTGCAATCTTCATTTGACAGCTGTTCCAGTTGCTCGATGCAAGCTGAACATATCCTGGGTGGGCTCATGGTCTGATTATAGAACTGGGCGTGTTCACCTGTTGAACAGGCTTGCTGAGAAATGTGCAGCATCCCTCATTGAGGTAGGAAGAGGTGCATCCTCTGGAGCTGCACGTAGCTCAATACATAGCTTTTACAGGGACAAATCTCCTATATCCAGGAATGTTATGGATAGATAGGAATGATTTATCACTGTCCAAGGAGTCTCAGTCTTTCAGACTCTCTCTCTCTCTCTCTCTCTCTCTCTCTCTCTCTCTCTCCTTCTTGTCCTTCCTCTTTAAGGTTGCCAGGTCCCCCCTGGCCACCAGCAAGGGATGGGAGGATAGGGTTGCTGGATCCACCTTGGGAAACTTCTGAAGATTTGGGGATTGGCCTTGGGAGGGAAGAGACCTCAGTGGGGTACAAATGCCATAGAGTCCGCCCTCCAAAGCATCCATTTTCTCTGGAGGAGCTAATCTTTGTAGTCTGGAGATGAGCTGTAATTTGAAGATGCAGGATTACCAAGTGATGAAGCTCGCTGTATGGCCTGGACTGCTGAAAGAGTAGGATAAGAGGAACCAAAGTCTAGGAGCCCTGATGACCCTGAGAGTTTGGAGAACTAAGTGAGGGATTGCTAGGTGTGTGGCGATAAATTCTGGACCACGTTTTGTTGAGGAGAAAAAAAGGTGAATTGTGGCACTGGACCAGTCACTCTCTCCCTCTGCTGAAGCTAACTCAACAGGTTGTTGTGATAGTAAAATGGAAGGGCATGCACACTTACTCTATAAATGTGAGTTATATGGATTGGGAAAAGGTACAGCGAGTGCATAGACAAACATCCAGTACCTATTAACCAGTTAATCATAATTGCAAGTAAGCAATTTGTTTTCTTACGTGTGTTGGTGACTCATGAAAGCTTGCTTGTAAGATCTCTCCTCTACTTTTCCAGTGAGAATATTTAAGGACATTAACTATCATCCCACCCAATCCAAAATCAGTGTTGTTCATCTTTAAGGCACCACTGGATTTCTGTTTTATTTTGTTTGTGTTGGGCCTAGGTAGTGTGGGGTGGGGCAAAGGAATTCATGGGGGATACGTCTATCAGTGGCTACTAGCCATGGTGACTAAGGGGAACCTCCACATTCAGAAGCACTAAGCCTCTGAATCCCAGAGCCAGGAGGCAGCATCAGGGGAAGGCCTTGGCTTCTATCCCCTGTTGTTGGCCCTCCAGAGGAACTGGTTGGCCACTGTGTGAGACAGGATGCTGGACTAGATGGACCACTGGTCTGATCCAGCAGGGCTCTTCTTATGTTCTTATGCAAAGGAGACTCTCAACAGCAAGGACATGAGTATATCATTAACAGTCTCATCCTAATCAGAGTGACACACTTCTCAGTCTTGAGGAAGTTGACAGACTACTCATAGCTGTACGCCCAACCACATGCGCCCTTGATCCGTGCCCTTGGCAAAATAAATAATCCCACTGACTTCAGGGTAACTCTCTTCCTAAACTACTTCTCAGGGTTTGCTTGCTTGTAAGATCTCTCCTCTACTTTTCCAGTGAGAATATTTAAGGACATTAACTATCATCCCACCCAATCCAATAACAATACAACAAATCCACAACAGAAATATGTCATCTCATAGAGCCTTAAATAAAAGCTCAACAGAAGCAAACACATTTATAACATATTGAACATAATTAAAGTGGTTGCGATGGTAATAAAAGCACAGTGATAAAATATCACAAACTCCCTAAAGAACACAATAAAACTTTAACAGATGTTAAAATGTCTAAAAACATAACATATAAGCACATTCCTGTAGCATCTTATCATCCCAGCAATACTTCTAAAGGAGCAACCCCATCCAATAGAATCCAGCCTGAGACCAAACTCCAAACTGATCGGGGACTGGGGGGAAAAAAGAACATCTGGAATAACAGTAGGGGTTATGTTAGCTGGACCTCTGGAGGAAGTTTCAGGTAGGTGGCTGAGTTGGGCTACAGTAGAAGAGTGAGACTCCAGCCCAGGAGCACCTTAAATACTGAGATGATTTTCAGGGTAGAAGCTTATGGGAGTCACAGTGCCCTTTGTCAGATACCAGTAGTAGATACCTGATGAAGGAAGCTTTGTCTCTCGGAAGCTTATATCCTGGAAATCATCTTGGTATTTAAGGTGCTACTGGACTTGAATCTTACTCAGGAGGAAGTCCATTGAGAGCCAGAATGGAGTACTGGTTAAGAGTGGTGGACTCTAATTTGGAGAACCGTGTTTGATTCTCCACTCCTCCACATCAAACCTGCTGGGTGACTGTAGGTGAGTCACAGTTCTCTCTGAACTCTCTCAGCCTCACCTGCCTCCCAAAGATAGGGTTGTCATTCCCCAAGTCCAGGTGGGAAATCCTCTGGTTTTGAGGGCTTCTGACCACTGCCAGTCAGGGGGTGGGAGGGAGCCTTTTGGGAGTGGGGTGGGGCTCTGCAGTGTGATGACATCACACAGAAGTGACGCCATCACATTGTAGACATGGCATGGTGGCACTCTGGTTTTTGGGCAAAACTCTATGGTTTGAGGGCAATTTGACCATAGAGTTTTACCCTCAGATCAGACTGTCACCATGCAATGTCCCTGACGTGATGATGTCACTTCTGTGTGATGTCATCACCTTGCGGAGCCCCACCCCTCTCTTGAAAGGCTCCCTCCCACCCCCTGCCGGCATGTTGATGAGACCTGGCAACCCTACCCAAGGTGTCAGTTGTAGGGAGAGGAAGGGAAGGATACTGTAAGCCACTTTGAGACTCCTTATGGTAGAGAAAAATGGGGTATAAAAACATACTCTTCTTCATTCTTTAATTGTGGGGCCACCACTCAGAAGGTGGGGGCACATAGGGTAACAAAAGCTTCTAGTGAAGATCTTAAAGGGTTGTGTGCTATAGCATCCTTAGGGGAAGGGTCAGATGCCACTGCAGCACACATTCAGCCTCATTCTATTAGCTGTGCATGTGCTCATTGGAACACACAGAGTCGTCGTCGTCGTTCCCCCCCCCCCCCCCCCCCCGGCACCAGTTCAGTCCTCCGCCACAGTCCTGCCCATTACTATCAAGATAATGATTATTACCTTTTGTGCATCCCAGTGGGAACTTGAAGCAGCTTATGTGGTTGTTGTCTCCTCCATTTTATCTTCACAACAACCTTGCGAGGTAGGTTAGGCTGAGAGTGCACGGCTGGCCCAAGATCACCCATCAAGCTTCCATGGCAGAGTGGAAATTCAAAGCTGGGTCTCCCAGATCCTAGACTGAAACTCTATCCACTACACCATGCTCATTCTCTTCTCCGTCCCCCACTAGTCAGGACTCGTGCCCTTGGCAAAAACAACCTGTATGTTAGAGCTGTGGAAAGGGGCAGGCCATGGATTATTTCACTGTGAGTCAAAGAAAGATCTTACTTCCATATTACTTGCTGGGTACATGGAGGTGTGCCCATCACAATGTGTGCCTGGTTGTGGATTAGTGCCTGGGGATAATTCACTACACTGTTAATAATTAATTAATTAACATAGGACATTGTGTGTAGTATAGAGAGGAGATCCTAAGATTGTCTGGCAGCCTAAAGTTTTAGGTCTTTTAGCATTATGCACCACTAGGTGATGAGGTAGACTTATTTTTTTTGGCTGAGAGAGCTCTGAAAAAGCTGTGATTGACCCAAGATCACCCAGCTAGCTTCTTGTGGAGGAGTGCAGAATCGAACCCAGTTCTCCAAATTAGAGTCTGTCACTCTTAACCACTACACCATGCTGGCAATCACTGTTAATAAGAACCCTTTCCCATGTACACACTGAGAGTTGTATGTGCATGCAGAAGGGGCTAGGCCACGCCAAGAACAAGCTCAATAACATCAGGCCATGATAAGAAAATGATTTTTCAGTGGCCCTAGGAAGATGGAAGACTGTCTCCCAATGACCACTCCAATTAGGAATCCTTTCAGTACTGCGAGCCAATATGATTTGCTTAAAGGAAAAAAAAAACTATGAGAGTTTGGCACACTGACTTCTCCCAATGAGACACAAATGCCTAGATGTATGATCACATTCAATTAATGTTATGCTGTGACCCTGACAAAGTGCCGGTGTCCGCTTTTGTGTCGGTCTACTGGAATTTATGCTACATTTTTAGAATATAATGAGCAGGTATTAACATAAGAACATAAGAGACGCCAATGTTGGATCAGGCCAAAGGCCCATCCACTCCAGTTATTAGCGATGTAAATCCCTACATTCCTTTTAATTTTTTCCCCGTCTGAACTGTCCCCCGGTATGTTTCTGTAGCCGTACTATCATCAATTATATATTTGATCAGATGTCAGAGTTGATGAACTGGAGGCAAGCAGGGAAGGACAGATTGAGCACATTTACTAGGAAGTAATCCCCATGGCGCCCAATGGGACTGAACTCTGAGTAGACATGCCTAGGATTACGCCGCCAGGAATCAAGCCAAGGCGTCTTATTGGAACCCAAACTTTGCCTGTACTAAAAGTAATACTACTACTGGACAATAGTACTAAATAAAAGTTTACAAAACATTATTACTAAATACTGCAACCAGTGTTCCCTCTAAGCTGAGTTAGTGTGAGCTAGCTCATAGTTTTTTAGCCTCCGGCTCACACATTTTTTGTCTCAGCTCAGGAAGGGTGGCTCCAGAGCAAAATAATTTATGCAGCAGCCAAATCGCTCGCTCACAACTTGAATGCCAGAAGCTCACAAAGTAGAATTTTTGCTCACAAGACTCCACAGCTTAGAAGGAGCATTGACTGCAACTATATATTACTACTAACTATACTGGTAAATAATATGACCGAAAGTCATCATGTGGGAACAAATGGGCTGGGTTCAGCCACATACTCTTGGCTTGAGCCCCAAGGGCCGAACTGATAGAAGGGAAACGATTCCAACAAAACGGTAATGCAAATACTGTTAAACAACAGTATTCTCTTCATAGCAGTTCTCTTAGTAACCACTTAGACTAAGCAATACTAATATGTGAAATGTATCTAAAATATTAAATATATAATAAAACATATACAAGGCCAGGAAATCCCATCAACTGCAATTGAAGAAAGCAGATAATACAGGGGTCCCCAACCTTTTTGAACCTGTGAGCACTTTTGGAATTCTGACACAGGGTGGTGGGTTGAACCACAAAATGGCTGATGCAGGAGGTAGAGCCAACCACAAAATATCCGGGAGCGAGATTAGGTATAACTCTGACAGTTTATCTTCAATGTTTCAGGCAGAAACTGTGTTTAACAGGACGCCTTTTTAAATGAACCGGTTGTTTGAAAATATTTTCTTGCATACACACAGCTTACTTTCAGTCACACAGTGTTGTGGTGGCAGCGGCTGCCAAAGCAGCATTTCTTAAATCTGCACAGCCAATCAAATCTCCAATGGCTGCCCTGACCTGGATAGCCCAGGCAAGCCCAGTCTCGTCAGATCTTGGAAGCTAAGCAGGGTCGACTCTGGCACGTACTTGGATGGGAGACCTCCTTGGAATACCAGCAGTCGGGAGGACAGGGGCAGGGTTTATTCAGCCACCTTTCTGAATATCCTCCAGGCCCCCAGTGCCTGGAGGATATTCAGGGGGCCTGTCACCAGAGATCACAATGACTTCCAGGTGCACGTGCACGCGCGCACACACACACACACACACATATACACACACACACACACACACACACACACACAAAAGAGATCTCCAACAGCCAATCAGAAGTCCTGCTGGGCAAAAGCCCCATCTGGCCCTGCCCTCTTAATAAAAACACTTGGTCGTTGCCAAAAAAGGTGTTGGTGGGCACTATGTTGCCCCTGGGCATCATGTTGGGGACTCCTGAGATAATAAAAAGGGCCTGGTTTAAAATCCTATTGTAAACTCATGCTTTATTTGCATATTGTCCGCCTCTGTGTATTCCCATATTATCTACTGTAGCCATATCCTTTTTGTTCATGTTCTTATCTCCTTGCCTTTTGCCATGTATTCATGTAGCATGCCATTAATCCATCCTGCTTTTTGTAGTGGATTAAGACTAATGCTGGCAATAAGCTGTTAAATTTGTATCAGTAAAGTGTTGCAGTCTACTGGCAGTAACTCACCCACCAGAGTGATAAGAACCCTCATTAGTAGAAGTCTCCTCTTTGTTGTTGTTGTTCAGTCGCACAGTCGAGTCCGACTCTTCGCGACCCCATGGACCAGATCACGCCAGGCCTTCCTGTCTTCTGCCGTCCTCTGAAGTTGGCTCAATTTCATGTTCGTTGCATCTATGACACTGTCTAACCATCTCATCCTTTGCCGTCCCGTCTTCTTTGACCTTCAATCTTTCCCAGCATCAGGGTCTTCTCCAGTGAGTGCTCCCTTCTCATTTGCTGGCCAAAGTATTTGAGCTTCAGTTTCATTATCTGGCCTTCCAGGGAACAGTCAGGGTTGATTTCTTTGAGGATTGACTGATTTGTTCTTCTTGCAGTCCAAGGGACTCTCAAGAGTCTCCTCCAGCACCATAGTTCAAAAGAATCTATTCTTCGGCGCTCGGCCTTCCTTATAGTCCAACTCTCACAGCCATACATGACTACTGGGAATACCATTGCTTTGACCATGCGGACTTTTGTTGGCAGGGTGATGTCTCTACTTTTTATCATGCTGTTTAGGTTCGCCATCACTTTCCTCCCAAGGAAATCTTTTAATTTCATGGCTGCTGTCACAGTCTGCGGTGATCTGGGATCCCAGGAACGTGAAGTCTGTCACTACTTCCACGACTTCCCCTTCTATTTGCCAAGGAGTGATGGGGCCGGATGCCATGATCTTAGTTTTTTTGATGTTGAGCTTCAAGCCCACTTTTGCGCTCTCCTCTTTTACCCTGAGCAAGAGGCTCTTGAGGTCCTCTTCACTTTCTGCCATCAGAGTGGTATCGTCTGCATATCTGAGGTTGTTGATCTTTTCCCCAGCAATCTTAATTCCCGCTTGTGATTCATCCAGGCCAGCATTTCGCATGATGTACTCTGCATATATATTAAATAAGCAAGGTGACAGTATACATCCTTGTCGTACTCCTTTTCCTATGCTAAACCAATCAGTTGTTCCATATCCGGTTCTAACTGTCGCTTCTTGGCCCTTATACAGGTTTCTCAAGAGACATGTGAGGTGGTCTGGTACTCCCATCTCTTTAAGGACCTGCCATAGTTTGTTGTGATCCACACAGTCAAAAGCTTTAGCATAGTCAATGAAGCAGAAGTAGATATTTTTCTGGTACTCTCTTGCTTTCTCCATAATCCAGCGAATGTTGGCAATTTGATCTCTAGTTCCTCTACCTCTTCGAAACCCAGCTTGTACTTCTGGTAGTTCTCTATCCACGTACTGTTGAAGCCTAGCTTGTAGGATCTTGAGCATGACCTTGCTAGCGTGTGATATGAGTGCAATTGTGCGATAGTTTGAACATTCCTTGGCATTGCCCTTCTTTGGGATTGGAATGTATACTGATCTTTTCCAATCCTGTGGCCACTGTTGCGTTTTCCAAATTTGCTGGCAAATGGAGTGCAGAACTTTAACAGCATCATCTTCTAAGACTTTGAATAGCTCAGCTGGAATACCATCACCTCCACTAGCTTTGTTGTTAGTAATGCTTTCTAAGGCCCATTTAACTTCACATTCCAGGATGTCTGGCTCGAGGTCAGTGATTATACCGTCGTGGTTGTCAAGGACATCGAGGTCTTTCTTGTATAGTTCTTCTGTGTATTCTTGCCATCTTTTCCTAATCTCTTCTGCTTCTGTTAGGTCCCTACCGTTTTTGTCCTTTATCATGGCCAGCTTTGCATGGAACGCTCCCTTGATTTCTCCAATTTTCTTGAAGAGATCTCTAGTCCTTCCCATTCTATTGTTTTCTTCTATTACTTTGCACTGTTCATTCAGGAAGGCCTCCTTATCTCTCCTTGCTGTTCTCTGGAAATCTGCGTTCAGTTGGGTAAATCTTTCCTTTTCGCCTTTGCCTTTCGCTTTCCTTCTTTCCTCTGCTATTTGTAAAGCCTCATCAGAAAGCCACTTTGCTTTCTTACATTTCTTTTTCTTTGGGATGGTGGTGATTGCTGCCTCCTGTACGATGTCACGAACCTCTGTCCATAGTTCTTCAGGCACTCTATCTATCAAATCCAGACCCTTGAATCTATTCTTCACCTCTACTGTATATTCATCAGGGATGCGATCTAGGTCAAACCTGAATGGCCTCGTGGTTTTCCCAATTTTCTTCAGTTTAAGTCTGAATTTTGCAATGAGTAGCTCATGATCTGAACCACAGTCAGCTCCAGGTCTTGTTTTTACTGACTGGATAGAGCTTCTCCATCTTTGACTGCAAATTATATAGTCAATCTGATTTCGGTGTTGCCCATCTGGTGATGTCCATGTGTAGAGTCGCCTCTTAGGTTGTTGGAAAAGGGTGTTCGCTATGACCAGTGTGTTCTCTTGACAAAACTCTGTTAACCTTTGCCCTGCTTCATTTTGCTTTCCAAGGCCAAACTTGTCTGTTATTCCAGTTACCTTTTGACTTCCTACTTTAGCATTCCAGTCCCCTATGATGATGAGGACATCATTTTTTGGTGTTAGTTCTAGGAGGTGTTGTAGGTCTTCATAGAACCGGTCCACTTCAGCCTCTTCTGCATCAGTGGTTGGGGCATACACTTGAATTACTGTGATGTTGAATGGTTTGCCTTGGAATCGGACAGAAATCATTCTGTCATTTTTGAGATTGTATCCCAGTACTGCCTTTTGCACTCTCTTGTTGACTATAAAGGCCACACCATTTTTTCTACGAGATTCCTGGCCACAGTAGTAGATATAATGGTCTTCTGAGTTAAATTCGCCCATTCCTGTCCACTTTAGTTCACTGATTCCTAGGATATCGATGTTCAGTCTTGCCATCTCATTTTTGACCACGTCAAGCTTACCTTGATTCATAGATCTTACATTCCAGGTTCCTATGCAGTATTGTTCTTTGCAGCATCGGACTTTCCTTTCACCATCAGACACATCCACAACTGAGCGTCCTTTCGGCTTTGGCCCAGCCGCTTCACTCTTTCTGGGGTTACTTGTACTTGTCCTCTGCTCTTCCTCAGTAGCATATTGGACACCTTCCGACCTGAGGGGCTCATCTTCCGGCGTCATATCTTTTAGCCTTTTGATACTGTCCATGGGGTTTTCTTGGCAAAAATACTGGAGTGGGTTGCCATTTCCTTCTCCAGGTGGATCACGCTTGGTCTGAGTTCTCTGCTGTGGCCTGTCCGTCCCAGGTGGCCCTCCATGGCATAGCCCACAGCCTCATCAAACCACGCAAGCCCCCTCACCACGACAAGGCAGTGATCCATGAGGGGCGTCTCCTGTTTACTGAGACCTAATTGACGACATGTGTATTTACTATGCCCATGTGAATGCAAACCCTGAAAATTCCAGTGGCCACTTCACATGTACCAGAGTTGTACATGTGTGATAAACATGTATGTTGCACCACTTCACACAACATGACAGCCATGCATATTGGGAGGATCTATACATGGTTGGTAGGTTCCTGGCACAAATGACAGTTATATCTGAAAAGGTCTATAGACTACAGTCCACTACATCAAATGCAAGACATGTAGGCACATTTTGCTTATATGTGGGGTCAGAAGGCCATGGAAAGCAAGGGGCAGCAGTCACTCTGTCACATTTTGCTGCAGAGGCCAGATGCCTACTGGACAAAAACAGAGTGACTCATTCAGAATAGCAGTCACCGGAGGAATGATCAAATAGTCCAGTGACATCTAATAGATCAAAGATTTATTATGGTATAAGCTTTTGGGAGCTAGAGCCTGCTTTGTCAGATGCAACACTATTTTTTCTCACTGTGCTAATTCAATACCTAAAAAGCCTGCAATATTTTCAGTAATGGCAGAAAACATTTCCCCCCATATCTCAATCGCACCCTTTTAGAATAAAATGGAATTTGCTGATGAAGTCCAGTCTAGTTATTTTATGCTGGGGGTGGTGGTTAGATTCATGTCCACTTATTGCTTTGCAGAGATTGGCCTACTGTCACTCACTCTATTCTTCTTAGGTGGAGCACAGAAATGATACCGCATTCTAGACCAGAGTAATGGAACTGGAATTCTTTTCCATATGGAGGGAATTTCACAAGCAGGTAAAGCAATTATCCTGGCCTGTAGTTACTAAGACCAAATGTGAAGACCATATACACAGCCTACATGGAGCAATTCATGGAGCAATAGGGGGTCACAAATCGAAGACCATATACACAGCCTACAGCCAATTCATGGAGCAATAGGGGGTCACAAATACATTGATCCCGTGTGATTCTATTCATATATGATTTGGGACTAAGTAAAACACTGCCAAGAAGTGAAAAATGTAATTGTTAATTAATGTCTTGTTCCAGTCTGGCCATGAGCCAGTGGGGTATTAAGTCAAGGCCTGGAAAAAGCAGAAGACAGCCAGCCATGGCAAGTTTGTAGGACAGTAAATTTGTCAGGACCTGGGAACGGTTGTTCTGCAGGACCAGGGAGAGCTCCAATGCAAGAAAGTTGTTGATTCAAGAATGTAACAGCTCTCATGGAAATGCTTATGCCCCAGGTAAGGCCTGAGGATTGCCAGAGCATCCAAATGGAGTTGCAGAAGAAGAAGAAGAGAGTGGATTTATCCGTTGCTCTCTACCCAAAGGTGTCTCAGCGGCTTACAAACTCCTTTCCCTTCTTCTCCCCACAACAGACACCCTGTGAGGTAGGTGGGGCTGAGAGAACTCTTGACAGAAACTGCTCCTTTTCAAGAACAGCTGTGCCAGAGTTATGGCTTGCCCAAGGTCATCCAGCCAGGTGCAAGTGGAGGAGTGGGGAATCAAACCCGGTTCTCCCAGAGTAGAGTCTGCACACTTAACCACTCCACCAAACTGGCTCTCGAGAAGTTAGAAAAGTAGCACTCCAACTCAGAACTATGCAATGTGAGAGATGAACATTTTCCAATTACGTCCTCTCTGCCTTCTCCAATGGGAAGCCCCTGGACAGCAAAAGGTATAGCTCACTAATCCCCAATGTGGCACTCATGTTTGCTCACTGATATATTTCTTGCCAACCACTTGTTTCTCCACCAAGACATCTCTTCTCCAATGCAAAAGCCAGTTCTGCCTCTTCCTGCCTCATTTAAGATGGGGATGTTTTAGAAGAGCCCAGGAGGCATCCCTTTGAGTCTGCAGGGGAAACCCATGCAGAAACAGCCACATCTTCCATTGTACTCCTCCAAATGTCCTCCTTTCAGGCTCCCGACATTTTGCAATTGGTCCCTCTATCGGTTCTCCCAGATTAGAGTCCGCGCACTTAACCATTACACCAAACTGGCTCTCAAGAAGTTAGAAGAGCAGCACTCCAACTGAGAACTATGCAATGTGGGAGATGCATTTTCCAATTATGTCCTTTCTGCCTTCTCCAATGGGAAGCTCCTGGACAGCAAAAGGTGTAGCTCACTAATCCCCAATGTGGCACTCATGTTTGCCCACTGATATATTTCTTGCCAACCACTTGTTTCTCCACCAAGACATCTCTTCTGCAATGCAAAAGCCAGTTCTGCCTCTTCCTGCCTCATTTAAGATGGAGATGTTTCAGAAGAGCCCAGGAGGCCTCCCTTTGAGTCTGCAGGGGAAATCCATGCAGAAACAGCCACATCTTCCATTGTAGTCCTCCAAATGTCCTCCTTTCAGGCTCCCGACATTTTGCAATTGGTCCCTTTATCTTACAGGAGTCATTTTGTCCCCCCATGGCAGCCATTTTGTCATTTCTCCCACCTCCCATGGTAGATATCTTGTGGTGGTGATCTTTAGCCTTTTTCGGTGTTTCAGGATTACTTTATATAATGATCCGGTTAATTCTGATTCCTTGACTAAAGATTTGAGCTACAACACTTAAGGCAAGAGTATGATAAATCCTCCACCCTTCAGAAGTCTTAAAGAAGTTCTTCCTTGACCTCCTGGCTAGGGATGGGCACAAACCAGGAAAATGCAATTTGGTTTGTGATTCATGGCATACCCAGTTCATGAACCATGAACCGTCATGAACTTCTAGCAGCCAAACAAACCAGTTCAGTTCATGAGGATCATGTATAATGGTACCCCTGGTGTGCTAGAGACACCAAACTTGTAGGAATCTCTGGCTGACTCTCCTCTACCTGCCCTCCAAGTTTGATGAGGATTGGATTTATGGGGTCTGAATTACAGCCTTCCAAAGAAGGTGCCCCCAGGAAAGTGCTTTCTGGGGAAATGATCTGTCACAAACTGAACCATAAGCCAGCTGTGAGTTGACAGCAAGAAAAAGTGATTACTGTCCCTGGTATAACTAACCCACACATTATACAGAATGAAGTGATAGAGTGCAATGCTAGAGTTTTGGGTTGTACCACTTAAGGCTGCAGGAGAGGGTATGTGTTTGTGAACACTCCCTTGCAGGAAAAGAAATTACTATATGTAGTAATTTAGTAAGAATGGTGAAATATAGTCCTTTCCATGCATAGTGGTTCTTATATAGAAAAACATTCAAAAATATAAGTCCCACCATATAGTCTGAAGTGGTATGGCCCAAAATTCTTCTATCGTCTTATTCTACGTAACACAGAAATTGACTTCCCTGGTCATTATAAGGAAAGGCAGGTTGTATAAGCCACATCCAAGACATTTTAGTAACTAAACAAGTCAGTCTAGTGACTGCCCAGCACTGGGAATAGACAAAGTCTCTATGAAGGTTGAAAGTGATTGAAGAGGAGAGTAGATTGTTATGAGGTGGGAAATATGCAATTAGTGCCAAAGGAAATGGACAGTGTTCATTGTGTGAGTATGTGCCAAGTAGGAACAGTTGTACTCTGTGCATGCCATGGTGGCACCATCTGTGCAATATATTCCATTCCAGCTGCATCGCGAACAGGCAGCAATGTGGCAATTCAGCAGAATGGAAGAGGGACTTTCTACAAGATCTTTCGGAATCTTATCTATTTTATATTCTCTCCAATCATACCATTGTCCTAAATGCTGACTCAGTGATGGCTAATAAGTCATCTTAGCCCATAATCAGTCATAAATGTTGAAAATAACTAATGAGTAACACAAGTATAACTGGTAGTAATACAACTAAGAATACCACTTAAGTAGTATTAACTAAGAATACCACGTTAAGTCCCCAATCTTTTAAGCCTGTGGTCATCTATGGAATTCTGACCTAGAGTGATGGGCACAATCACAAAATGGCCGCTACAGGAGGACCACAAAATGTCAGGGAGTAAGGTTATACAGAAGTCTAATAGTAACAATTTGACATTTAAGTCAGTCTCTGATTTCTTGATCTCCCAGACCTAACCTGGAATTATTTATATCTTGGTCAAGTGAGAAGAACAAATGGACCAAAGAGGTGAATGGGACACAGTCATGTTGTAGGCCAGGAGTCAGTAAACAATCAGCGATTACACAGTAAAAATGAAAAAAAAAAGTAAAAATTAAAAACTGTGCAAAAAGATGCGAAGAAAAACAATTTACTAATGAGTAACACAAGTATAACTGGTAGTAATGCAACTAAGAATACCACTT
Organism: Gekko japonicus; assembly: GCF_001447785.1. Lineage (NCBI taxonomy): Eukaryota > Metazoa > Chordata > Lepidosauria > Squamata > Gekkonidae > Gekko > Gekko japonicus. The sequence continues at coordinate 584,525 of NW_015175976.1, forward strand.
AAGTAGTATTAACTAAGAATACCATGTAAGTCCCCAATCTTTTAAGCCTGTGGTCATCTATGGAATTCTGACCTAGAGTGATGGGCACAATCACAAAATGGCCGAGAGGGGAAGGGAAAGGGATTATAAGCCATTTTGAGACTCCTTCGGGTAGTGAAGGGTGGGGTATAAATCCAATCTCCTCCTCCTCCTTTTCTTCTTCTTCCTCACAGCCAATCAGAACCCTAGTGGACAAACGTCCTACAGAGCTCCCCCACTTTCTAAAAGTACTTGGCGAGAACCAGGAAAGGTGCTGGCAGGCACCATGGCACCCAAGGGTATCACATTGGGGACCCTAACGGTAGGCTGTGGAAAATGGCACATGAGGGCAAGCCAGATGTTCCTGATTCCTGAGCAACTTGCTTGGGAAAGATTAGTCCTACTCCCCAATATCTGGATTGAAAATATTAAGCCCTGGGGATATAAACCAGTGGTTCTCAATCTTTCATAGCTTACATTCCACCACTCTGTCAAAGAACCTGGGTCTGCCACCATGATAGAAACAAAAAGCACACTTTTTCTGAGTGCGTTTACTTGTTGACATGCATTCGGCATGCAAAAGTTCACAGATGGATAATCTTTGGCAGGAGGACACAGGGACTGAGGGAGAACAAATTCTTAGTAATTGTTATGAAAACCCTGCATCCCACTGTCAGAACCCACAGCCAACAACATAGTACACGCTTATCAGGAAAGGTCATACTTTATTGAAGAGCTATAGATGCATTAACATAGGCATCTATAGCTCTTCAATAAAGTATTACCTTTCCTGATAAGCGTGTACTACGTTGTTGGCTGTGGGTTCTGACATTCTGTTAAGAATGACGGCTGCCCATGGGGCATAATAGGATATAGGGTATTCGTATGCACCCCCCCCCCCACTGCCCTGGCCAATTAACCACACTCCCACAAATAGGATATAGGGTATTTGTATGCACCCCCCCCCCACTGCCCTGGTCAATTAACCACACTCCCACACGCAGGAGAAAGGGCTCCAGCTGTTTAGCGCTGAAGCTGGGAACCAACTCTCTCCCACGGTTCCCAAGAAACCCAGACTTCAACATCACCACCTACAGAACTTATAGATAAGCGTTACAGCAGCAAAGAAGCACAGAAGGAATGCACTGGCAATTAGAATACAACTAACCTCCCCACCCCCATGGCAGCATAGCTGACACCCACCTAGACTACTCTTGCGTCCCACTGATGGTATATGTGCCACTAGTTGAGAATCACTGATCTAGACTATTGCAGCATCAGCCTGGCTGGCATCCCCTTTTGCTTTTCTCCACATGAGTCAAATCAGGATGCCTCTGCTGAAATAATCTTACTGGAAATGATCCTGAATGGACAGGAGGAAGCTTGTCATTTGAGATATAAACAATTAGCCTTGAGAGCCATGACAGGCCTGAGACCCGAAAAGATGTAGCAGCAGTTTGGAGTAAGGGCATGGGAGCTCTCCATTAGTCATCTCCTTCCAATGTCCAGAACATCAACCACTGAACAACGGCCTCTCTGCAGAATAGACAAATGGACTCGCTCTCTTCAAATGCTATCTGAGACGACTCCAGCAAACCAAGAGGAGTTCTGCAAGTTTTTATTTATTTACTTTATTTATATTCCATTTGTAATTGCTTCTCTTTGTGCATTAATCTCTTAGAATTTTCATGCATTCACGATTTGAATAAAATGCCTTTTCATCCATAGTGCAATATCTCCCTAATTTGAGAACATCTTATTATCATGGAAACTGCAGTTCTTGGGGTTTTGAAAAATAATAATACTAAAACCTGATCTGGTACAATTACCATCTGGTTTCTTGCCTTAGAAAACAAAGCTATGATGAGCAGGGTCAAAGAAAGAGTTATTTTCACCAGAAGGATCCTTACATCTCATTATTTACAGGTAGCTGTCCCAGAAACTTAATTACACCAGTGATCCCAGATGGACTTGAGAGAGGGACAGATGCCCTAAGTGGATTGTCGAATGGAATGGAGCATCTCTGGCCTCTTAGGCAGTCTGATGACTCAGTAGGAGGGATACCAAATGGATAAGAGGCAGTGGGCCACAGGGGCCTACAAGACCATACATGGACAGCTGGGGTAGATGGGTTGTTTCCTCGCCATGAGAAATTTGGAAAGTTCAACCTGTGAATGCAGACAGATGATTCTTCAAATGCTAAAATAGATGTCTTCTCTACAATGGGCAACCAACCTCCATTTTTCCTTCTCATGGTTCCATTCTGTTGGCATCCATTTGTTCCTCTGAACCTTGCTGCTCCAAAAACATGATGCGATTGTTGGAAAACTGAAGGTCCATAAATCATACCAATCACATATCCACTCTGTGTTTACAAGGATCAGATGCCTTCAAATAGAGGGCCTTTGATGTTTGGCAGTTCCTGTTTTTATCAGAGGCAGTTCCAGCATACAAGGAAACTGGCAAACAGAAGAACATGACATCCAAGTAATAGTGGGTCAACTTTCCCTTCTGACTTGAGTTTTAAGAATTATAATGCAAGTCAGTATTGGCCTTCATCTTTTTTCCTGAATGAATTTTCTTGAAAATACCAGTACACATTAACAGATATCTTTATTGATGAGGCTGTTACATTAATTGTTGTTCTACTACTGTTCTAGGCACACTGAAAGGCCTTTGTCTGTGTGGTTTGTTGTCTTTATGGGTTGGATCCAACTGGTTTTTTTCTGCTGGTGAGAAAAACAGGAGGAGTCCACTTTGACCACCCAAAAAGGCTATGCTGGAGATCTTGAAACTGGCATGGACAAAAGTCATGTAGAGAAGAGGCTGTAGTAAGGATAAGAATGAGAGAGAATGGGTGAAAAAAATTGGCTGGGTCTGATTCCATGTGTTTACTCAATGCTCAAGTAATGGCTAGCTCCTTGGGAAGTGCATTGTTTTGCCAGTGCGTGATGTAAATCCATTAGGAATACAAACCACATGGGTTTAGATCCTTTAGATCTTCCTAGTCCAACATGGCAGAGAAGGCAACAGCAGCCATGCAGGTAAAAGGAGGCGAAATCTGTCTAGTATTGTCCCATGCTTCTTCCAAGGAGCTCAGAGTGGTGTGTAGGATTCTTAGTTCCCCACTGAATCCTCACAACCACCCCAAGAGGTAGGTTAGGTTGAGAGGGCAGAACTGACCCAATCTTACCCAGCAAGCTTTATGCTACATAGAGATATCAACCTGGGTCTCCAAGAACCTCTTTGGCTGCTCAGTGGCACACAGATTGTAGCACACTGTCATCGTTACTGCCAGGCTAGTCATCCTCCTTTGTCATGATGCACCATCCACTGATCAGTATTCTTGTCCCCCCCCCCCCCTATGATGCTGGCAAAAGCTCCCTCCTCTTCCATTGCCCTGGGTGCACTGACACCATCACAATCTTCCAGATAGTGATGGGCAAGCCCATGGAGTGCAGGCATCCTAGAGAGGCTTCTGAAGGGTGGTGCCATCTGGCCCAAGATAGCAAACCTCTACTCTGTACATACCCAGCACTGTTACAAAAACACCGCTTTCCCTTTCCTGGGTTTCCTCAATCTCTTTCATAGAAACATGGATTGTTATTGACTCTTCACGTGGATGTTTATCATGAATAAGATTAGAACATAATATGGGCCCCGCTGGATCAGGCCAGTGGTCCATCTAATCTGGCATCCTGTACCGCATGGTGACCAACGAGTTGCCCTGGAGGGCCAACAAACAGGGAATGGAGCCCAGGGTTCCACTGAAGTTGCCTGCTAGCACTGATATTCAGAGGGTTACTGCTTCTGTATGTAGGGGTTCCCTTTAGTCATCATGGCTAGTAGCCGTTGATGGACCTATGATGGACCTTTTGTGAGCAGGTAATGCTTCCACCGTCTGTAGGGGCCTCAGAGTTTGTGACACCAGTCCTAGACATTTTCTCTGTGTCCTAGGTCTATGGTCCTGGAGTGTTATTTGACACCTCTAGAGGACTTACCTCATCATGGGCTGTGTATCATTAGTGTCCATATGGTGCTGCCCTTCTGTGTTCCCTTCCCCTTCTATGGTTTCTGTGTTGCACATCTTCTTCTCCTTGGTAGACCTTCTTCCCCATTCCCAAGATTTATCCAGCTAGCTATGGCAAGGCTGTCCCTGCCATTCATTGCAATGCATAGCTGGGCAGTTTTGCCCACCATTGGCTTTGCCTTTCTCTGCCCGGGCTGAAGCACCTCGTGCCAACAGGAGTGCCTAAGAGAGTAGTGCAGAGGAAGATGCTGCAGATGCAGGCTACCAAGTACCTGTCTCTGTCTCTCCTCTCTCCCGTTGTGCACATATCAGGCTCATTTTATTTCCTGTTGCCTTGGGGCATGTCTAGTGACTGTGACAACCCCCCATCACATTACTTCTGATTAGCCAGTTGGCATCTCTAGTTTGCCAAGTCCAGTTGGGCTGCTGGGTGCTGCAGCAATTATTTAGCCTCCTCCTGATTTTGCTCTGGGATGGGGGTTTTATGTATAATATGGGATGAGGAAAGCTGGCATGGAATAGCCCGATCTTGTCAGCTCTTGGAAGCCAAGCAGGGTCAGGGTGAGGGAGACCACTAAGGAAGGCTCTGCAGAGGAAGGCAATGGCAAACCACCTCTGCTTCTCACTTACCTTGAAAGCCCCTTGCTGGGATTACCACAAGTTGGTTGCAGCTCGAGCTAGGAAGAGTTATAAAACAAAGATAGTGAAGTGTGGAGTTTGTGAAGAAGAAACTTTTCCCTTTTAAGCCTGAATTTATCACTAATAGTAACCATCGCCATTTCATTTGGGTGGATGGGGGAGAAATTTCCTTGACTCTGTACTGACAATCAGTTGACTGACACCTGAGAACTTTCAACACTGCATAGAAAATGTTAACCTTTACCTGAAGGTAATAATCTTTGGCAGGCTTGGAACAGACAGTTTTTTTTCTGAACAGCGTACAGCCTGCATATTATAGATTCTGACCGTCTAAAAGACACTTATTTTCATTCCTGCCAAAAGGAAGCACATTTGAAAACTGTTCATTAGTTCTATAAGGCAGAACAGAATCTAACACCGATGTGAGCAGGTATTTCTAATTGCCATTCATCAGTCTTGTGACCTCCCAAACTGAGTACACTTCCTCCTGCCCTTCAGCCTGTCTAGGAGGTTTTCTTCCCCTGTGGAATGCTCATTTCATCTCACAATGGTTGGAATGTCATGAACATTCTAAGACTGACAACAGATATAATGGTGGTGAAGATTCCATGATGTCATAACCATCTAACCATCCTTGCTTTATTCTCCCCACTGTGATTATGACTTCTACAACTCATGATGACCTCCACAAAATCTTTATTGCATCATAATACAGATTCCCAGACATTTTCTATCTATACCATTTGGTTTCAATGGAAAGATTTTGCTAACAAAAGTGGAAGGTGCCCTGCTTATGTGGGGGGGGGAGGTTCACCAGTTCCTCCCTTCGTCTGAAAACACACACACACACTTCCACAAATGGCTTCAAGACAATCGGGAACTTTTCAAGCGAGCTTTTCAAGTGTGTGAATTGGCTGCAGACTGGACAGAAATTAGCAGCAACTCCTTCCTGCGGGAATAGGATTGTGTAGTAGGACTGTTGGATCCTAGCCGGATAATTTTGGTGGAATA
>NW_015175976.1:590232-613873 GCF_001447785.1 Gekko japonicus
TGCTGAATGTTTTTGTCAGCTGTTCATTTTGCTACTATATTTGCTCTTTTGTTGTGGGCAACAGTCAAGATAAATAAGCTGAATTTAATAGAGAGTCCAACCTACGTACCAAGCATGTCATTTTCTCCTCAAAATCCTTTCAAATTTGCTAATATTCTTTCAGGTCCTGTAGTTTCACACTAATGCATTTGAGTAAGAAACAGTTCTCTGCTATCTCATCCAAGCCTAAGCAACCTTAAGTTTCTAGAATACATAGAAAAGAGCTATTATGAACTGGATTGCTGGGGAGCCCCTCTTCAGAATACAACTGTTGGTCCAAGCTCATGTGAAACAGCACTCAGTTTATTGTAACTTGTTTATTTAGAACATTTGTTAGCCACCTTTCTACTCTGTAGAACTCAAGGTGGCTTCAATGTACATCGAACACCAATTATAAAAAAATATATACAAAAGACCACAATCACAAGTGAGGGCTGCCAATAAATTAAAAAAAACACACTAAATTAGTCAAGTGCAGTCCTGGATAAAAAGTGAGGGGGGCCGGTACACCTCCCTGGAGAGGTTGTTCCACAAGCAGGGGGCTACCACTGAAAAGGCCACCAGATGAGCTTCTTTGATGGGTGGGGCAGTCAGGAGGGCCTCTCCCTGTGACTTTAATTCCCAGGCAGAAACTTATGAGAGACGTGGGTCCTTTGTTTAGTGACATTAAACCACTTCAGACTGCAGGGAGGAGGGATACCATACTGGATAACTCTCCCTATCTTACAAAAGCCTCCCTGCATTCCCAAAACAAGCCTAGATTTCTCCCTGGCATGCTAGATTTCTATATACAATTTGTTATTTTTTTTCTTATGCAGGAGCATTCAAACACACAGTCCACCAAACCACATTTTGAAGTAGAATGTTTAGTGTTATGATTTTGTTGCTCATATAGCTCAGGTCTTAGGGACTTGATTTTATATCTTTGGAGGCCAGCTGATTATGGCTGTAGCCCCCAAACCAGTTAAGGTCTAGTACACATGAAAACATAAAGCTGCCTTTTAACAGTCTATCAAGGTCAGTATTCTCAACTCCATCTCACAGCAGCTCTCCCGGATCTCATGCAGAAGTCTTTCTAATCATCTACAGCTTGGTCCTTTAAACAGGAGATGGCAGGACAAGAACCTGAGATGTTCTGGATGAAAAGCAACTGCTCTACTGCTGAATTTATCCTTGAATTTCTGTTGTCTTTGTCTCATTGGCACCAGGGAAACATAGCCATGGTAGGTACTATGGCTCACATGACTGGAGTATCAGATTAATTCTGCATTTTATTTTATTTTAATGCTCACATCTGCTATACTTCACTTACCTTCCACTGTTTTGATTACACTTTGGAGAAAATATAAATAACACTTTGGAGAAAATATAAAATATTTCATTGAATTTAGAATTTACCTGCTGCATATCAACAGCAGCATAGCACTGCATTCTGCAGGAATCCATTGGTTACCAACACTAGTTTTGTTTTGATTCTCTGCCTTCTTGTTACCAGGTCCAATTGCATTGGCAGGAGAAGGAACTCAGAAGTACCCATAATAGCCATAAGCTGGCAAAGCAGAGAGATCTCTGCACAAGTTTATTAACAAAGATATGTGGATCTCAAATGAGATGCTGCATCCTCTACTCATCCGTCCCTGGATTTCTGTTGCCAACAAAAACAGAAATACATTCCAGGCCAAATGTTGGAACAAGTCTGTAGAACATGCACGCGTTCTCAGTCATAGGTTAAGTATCCTACTTAAGGACACACCAGTTTTCTTCCATGGCAAAGAAATCCATCACACACAGCAGCTACTTCTCTCTGGCTTTCTTCCATCCTGCCATCCTGATATTTGAAACTCTAACATAGGGTTGCCAGACACACACACACACACGGTTCAGATGGAGGTCCCCCGCCAACAAGCCCTGCTCCCCCCCAGCCATCAATCATCTGGCTGGTGGGGGGACTTACCTGGAGAAAGAGAAAGGCCCAGGCCTCATTGCTGGTGTCACACAGGAAGTGATATCATCACACCAGTGATGTCCAAGTGATGCTCTGGTATTTAGGCAAAAACTCTATGGTAGAAGCCAGTTTTACCGTAGGGTTTTTGCCCAAATACCAGAGTATCGCTTGTATGTTGTTTGTTTGATTATGTTACTTCCTGTGTGAAGGGAAAGGGATTGTAAGCAACTCTGAGACTCCTTCAGGTAGTGAAGGGTGGGGTATGAATCCAGTATTTTCTCTTCTTCTTCTAAAGGCAAATCCCAATGGTGAGTCAACTGCTAGTAACCTCTGACTCCATGTTTTTGTCATCTATTCTTTACACAAGTGCCTGGTATCCCTAGAATATTAATATGTAGTTTTGTAGAAAGGAGTGCTTCTGAGGTAAGAGTGCTTCTACCTGCAGCTTCAGGCCCTCCAATCCCTTAGAGAAGATTCATATAATATTCACAACAACAATCAAAATACAGTCTAACTGCAAAGTAATATAAACACGATCCCCCTTCCAGTAATCAGTATGAAAAATTCTCATACTTAGGGGGCGGTCACACGGGCCGGAAAATGCGGGGGGAAGCGTAGCTGTTTGCCCCGGAGGAAAATAACGTGCGGCCACCTGATCACACATCCGGGCCGAGGTCCCATGGTCAGGGGGGAGATGCCGATCACACGAGTATCCTGCAGCGCGGCAAAGAAGCCGCACCATGTGATCACACTAGCAATCGCTCTTTGTGCGCATGCGCTGTTGGGCGCTTTTGCGCATCCTGCGGAGATTTGGGAGGGGGGAAAACCCCTTGTTTGCGACGAACATCAGCGGGCGCCGGATGCCATGTAATTCCACCAGAAACGTGATCAGACGCCCGCCCTTGGTCCGCGGTTTTCAGAAACTAGACCTCATAAGTACTAGTTTTTTAAGCAGCATCTTTGGTGGGAAGTCACGGGTTCGCTGCGGGAGCACCGCGCTTCCCAGATGTTGCAGTGTGATCACACCCGGAAAATCCAGGGGACTCCTGTGCTTTCAGCGGGGCAAATGCTCCGTGTGAACGGGGCCTTAGAATAGTAATATGTAGTTTTGTAGAAAGGAGTACTTCTGAGGTAAGAGTGCTTCTGCCTGCAGCTTCAGGCCCTCCAATCCCTCAGGAAAGTGCACCTTTTTTTCCTTATAAGGAATACCCAAACTCTTTACCACCACCACCCAGTGGGCTCAGGGTTACACAATCGCCCTTGTCAGATGTTCTGACTGGTATGAATTATGGTATCTCCAAATTCTCCCCCCATACCCTATATACATTCCCTGGAATACCTAGAGAGAGAGGGCTTACTCCATATGGTTGGGAAACCTCAACCATGAAAAAAGGAGGGTTTATGGAAAGAACACTGCCCACATCTATATATATAAAAGGAAGTCCCCTCACCGTAAAATCAATGTCCAGGCCAAACCGCTGGACTTAGAAACACAAAATTTGGGGAGAGCGCTCCTACCGTGGCGTAGGTGCTCGCTAAGAAGGGATTTTTAGAAACTTGACCCCTAAGGCAGTCAAAAGGGGTAAAATGTGCTCCCCCCCATTGATTCGTATGTGGCTGGCAGCCAGGCTGCTGCTTTGCACCCCCCACTCTCTGATTGGTCAGCTGCAGAGCTCAGTGTTCTGAGGTAAAAACAGTTACAGGAGACTGCAGAGAGCTAATGACAGTTGAGGAAATCAGAAATGGCCAACCACCTGTGAGGTGCATCAATGCTGCTGGCACAGCCTCTCCAATGGCTTCAAACACGCCCCCCCCACACACACACATACCTCATAAACCTGACAGGCAGCTGTCTGTCAGGTGCAGCAGCGGGTGCAGGGTGCTTCATTTTTTACACCACAATCTTCTCCATTAGAATTCCTAACAAATGTTACATTTCAAAGGTCACATCATCAGTATTATAACTTGATTTACAGAACTTAAATACCGTAGTGAAGCACGGGTATCAGGCTAGTATACTTATATGTGATAGAATAAATCTGCATTATTGGGGGCAGAGCTTCCTCTCACAGTTCCATCCCCTATCTGTGTCCTTTCTCATTCTTCCTAGTTACAGCGTATGAAAAGTGCTAATGCTAGCACCACTTTGAGAAAATAAACTTATAGTTTTTAAATTGTTTAATTTATGGATGATTGCCACACACACAATCTGTAGGACAGTGGGGAGAAATGAGCAGTTTCTTTTCTCCCCCCCCCCTCCCCAATTCTTCCTGGCATTGCATTAACTTTATTATATTGGTAATCTCCTGAAAAGCATTGTGGCAGCAGGATTCATTTTTGTATTTGTGATTCTGATATCCCTGCTATTTTTATACTAAACAGGCTAGAAAATCACTTCTTATTCAACAAAATTCAATTAAAACGGGGAAATGTAGCAGGATTACCTATACAAATAGCAACTAAAAATAGCACAAGAAGACCCATCCTTAATTAGCAGAAAGAACAAAGAAATAAGCTAAACGGGGAAGGGAAAGATTAAATGAATACATTTGTATGATTATTTAGGAAGATAAATGCTTGGATGTTTCATCTAGAGAGAATAAGGCAATTATCATTGATCTCCCGTGAAGGATTGAGATATGTTTTTCATTTTGTATCCCCATAAATTTTCAATCCGAAACTAATTGATCTTTTCCAAATCACAAATTAAATAAGGGCTGCATCTAACCGTCTCCTGTTTTGATCTCTGGAGCTAAAAATAGTGCTTTCAGTAGCAAAATGTTCCCCCAAATTCTCCATCCTAGCTTTCCTGTTCACTCTCTCATGCAATTGACCGATGCTTTAACAACCATTAAAAGACACACACATGAACTACCTTCTGTCTTGAAACAGTAATCCCAACCAATCAGGAATCCCATAGTGATGGAGATGACATCACAATGCTGCTTAGCCAATCAGCTCTAGTTATATGGGCCATCACCTAAGTCAAGACCAAGCCAACCGAGACATAGGGCAATGTTCTCCTAGGAACATCCCTATTACCACGGCAACCGGAATAACCCCTTCCAGTTACTGGGCACCATTCCTGAGGGCAGACAGAAAAAGACAGGCATCCTCACATCACGCCTGGAGCCAGACGTCACAACTCCCTCTGCAGGCATCTTTTAATCACATTTTAGTTGATAACCACATTAGTTTTCAATCTCTGTAAACCACTCTGAAAGCCAATTTTTGACCAAACAGCAGGGTAAGAGGATACATTAAATAAATATATACATTGTAAATTAAAACCTCCTGTCTTGCTCTGTTGCTGAGATTTCATTACCCAACCTTCTTTTTTTCATCTTGTACTGTCAGAACAGTCAAAACAGTGTTTGCCCACCTGCCAGGCTTCATCTCCCTCATCTTTACTACTCTGGGCCAGGCTGGCCTGCCTACTATTTATTCCCTTTGCTCCTGATCTCAAAAGGACATTTCATTCTGCTGCACGAGGAGTTGACTTGGGGGGGAGTTCTTTGATTAATTTACACCCTTCTGTTCTCTTCAGTGAGGGCCCAAAGTGGTTGATGTCATTCTTCTCTTTTCCATTTTATCCTCACAACAACCCTGTGAGGTAGACTAGGCTGGGAGTGTGTGGTTGGCCAAGATCCACCAGCAAGCTTCCGTGGTAGAGTGAAGATTGGAATCTGGGTCTCCCAGATCCTAGCCAGGCACTCTAACCACTACACCACGCTGGGTCTCTTCTGCATGTCCCCCCCCCACTAGACAGGCACAAGGTCACCCAGCAAGGTCTCATGGCAAAGCAGGGGTCCAAATTTGGGTCTTCCAGACCCTAATTAAGCACTCTGACCACTCCACCACGCTGGCTCTCACTTTGTCTTTGGGGGTTTTTTAAAGAATTTTTATTAGTTTCAGCAAAGGTGAAGACAGAGAACTACAAAGAAAAAGTAACATAACAGAAGAACAAAATAACATCAGTGGAGCATATACTCTTGTTCCTGTTTTGATTTAACATATTAAAGTAGAATCAAGTTCTTGTACACCTATCTCAGATTGTAAATTTAATATCCTAGTAGTTCTTTTCATAGTTTATGTTTAGTTTGATAGTTTCCCAAGATAATTTTCCATTCATTTATAAAATCTCAGCCAATTTCCTTCAAAGGTTTCTTCTTTTTTGCCTTGTAATTGTAAAATTAATTTATCCATTTCTGCTGCTTCCTAAGGTTTGTAAATTATTTCTTCTTTTGTTGGCATTTCTTCTTTTTTCCAATACTTTGCATATAATATTCTAGAAGTCATAATCTGTATAATCATATATATATATATATATATGGTTTCTTAATTCTGTGGTACAATGTTTAATAAAAACAATTCTGGTATAAATGATATACTTGTATCTAGTACTTTTTGTAATACCTCATGTATCCATATCCAATATTCTTAGCAACCTTACATGTCTACCACATATGGTAAAAAGATCCAGTATTTAATTTACATTTCCAACATACATTCAACATGTTTGGATACCATTTAGCTAAATTTTCAGGTGTCATATACCATCTATAACACATTTTATATATGTTTTCTTTATAAGAGGCAGCTTTTGTAAATTTTATATTAACTTTCAACACCTTAGACCATTGTTCTAATTGTATATTGTGCCCTATATTTTGCGCCCACTTAATCATTGAATCTCATTATTGAAGGGTGGGGATGCCTACCAGCACCCAGGTGGGTTCGCTGTTTCTCCTCGGCAATCTTCTGGGTCAGCCATCATCTGTGTCGGTTCTTTTTCCCGGCGGTGGTCTTCCGGCGCATGGCCCATGGAGGCGCGGCTCTGCTCTGTCCGTCTCCGACTCTACTGCGCCTGCACCGCCCACACCGCTGTGCGTTCCTTTGTTGCTCCGCCTCCTCCGTTGACGGACAGGCACCGGGTACTGGGCGCAGTTGTCTTCCTTGGCCACCAGGGATCGCCGTGTTGCGTCGCCGTCCCACTGCTGCCGTCATCGCCATCGCCACAGATGCCGCCGCCATTGCTGGTCTCCTTGCTGCCGCCGCCGCCGCCACCGAACTCCACCACGTCCCCACATGGAGGAGGGTGCCCCCTACCCTTCTAAGGGTAGGTACCCATTTATCTACTTGTAATTTATTTAACTTTCGAACCGCTGGGTGGGCGGGAGCTAGGACTCGGGCCGGGTGCTCACCCCGGCCGCGGTGGGTCTCGAACAGCCATAGGGCTGTTCGCTATGATGTTATAGGCAAGCGTTGTTATTGCTTGCGCCACCGCTCCCTTTTACCACTTCATCTTGCATTTTCATGTCTAATAACAACATATACAATAATTTTACGAATTTCCCATCAGAGCATAGCGATATTTTATCTAGTTCTACAAGTGTATCATAAAATCCAGTGACTTTATCTTTTACATATCTAGAGTCCAGTTGCGCCCTTTCCCACCAGTTCAAATGAATACCTTTTTCTTTAAGTTTATCTTGTTGTAGTGGTGTTTGGTGTAGTGGTTAAATGTGCAGACTCTAATCTGAGAAAACCAGGTTTGATTCCCCACTCCTCCACTTGCACCTACTGATGTGACCTTGGGTCAGTCACAAGCTCTGGCACAGCTGTCCCTGAAAGAGCAGTTTGTGTCAGAGTTCTCTCAGCCCCACCCACCTCACAGGGTGTCTGTTGTGGGGAGGGGAAGGGAAAGGAGTTTGTAAGCCGCTCTGAGACTCCAAGTGAAGGGCGGGGTATAAATCCAATCTCTTCTCTTCTTATTATTATTTTATTTTGATCGTCTAGGAGGTCTTCATATCTCCAAAGCAGTTCTTTTGTAAATATCATTGGATTAATGAAAGCTTCTAATGATGAAACCCACTTTGGTATTTTGTTATAGCATATCTTTTGAACTTCTTCCCCTGCCTTTATTAATGTTGTTTTTAATATGTGTTGTTTAAAATATTTATGTTTGCTACTTTTTCCGTACCAAACAAAGGCATGCCATCCCACTTTTAAGTCATGTACTTCTAGCTTTAATACTCTTGGATTTTCCAATTTAATCCACTCTTTCATCCATGCCAGGGCTGTAGCTTTGTGATACAATTGCCAATCTGGTAATGCAAATCCTCCTCTTTCCTTTGAATATTGTAGAGCTTTCATCTTGATTCTGGGTTTTTTGCCTTGCCAAATAAATTGTCTCACCAATTTATCTATTGCTTTAAAATATTGTTGATTTTTTATAATTGGAATTGTTTGAAATAAAAAAAATAAGTCTCAGTAAGATATGCATCTTTACAGTCGCTATTCTTCCCATTAAAGATAATTGTGTTTCCATTTTTCTAAGTCTTTTTAAATTGCCAATAGGTTGCCTCTCGCTTTGCAATGTCACCCCCAAAAAACCAGCAGAAAGCAATTTTCAACATTTCAACTTGGCTGAAAACAAAACTGGAAAGCTTGCTTCCTCTCCCAAATCTTCAAGTTCCTATTAGCAGAATATGGTTGATCCAGCTGTGTCAAAGGAGCACATTAGACATTACAGGAAAAAATACACAACTGCCTCTGAAAACTGTGCTTGCAAGCTCCGTCACCTCCTCCCTGACGAAGGGATCTTTGACATTCGAAAGCTTATACCCCCAAAAATCTTGTTGGTCTCTAAGGTGCTACTGGACTCAAACCTAACTCTCCACCTCCCTAACACCTAGTAGAACTTACTCATGTCCTGACCATGCCATTCCACAGTTTCCCCATTCTCCACTGGTGATTTCTGTGCACTCTCCAATAATGTAGAGTAGGAGGGGGGGATACAAGTGAGACCAGGTCCGTAGCTCCAGTGGGGCATCTCGGGGCCGGGCCCCCTGACTTATCACCCAGGTGTCCTGACTTCCCATCCAGCCAGTTTAATTAATTTTATTTTTCATGCTGAGCCAAGCTGTCGCCCTGCCTTCCCTGCCAGCAGTGTGTACGGGGATGCCCCCCAACTCATTTAAATGCCCCTCCAAAGTAAAAATTCCTGAGTGAGACCCACAAAAGAATGTTGCAGGCTGTGTTGTGAACTTTCTGCCACACCTCCAGCATCGCTCCCTGCAGTCTTACCAATTAGAAGGTGTTGGGAAGGTTTAGGCAAGGTGGCTTAGGTGGCCACTGTGGAGGTGGGCAGGTGGACGAGGAGGATCCTTCTCACCTGCATGCCGCCGGAGCTGCCCTCCCTAAACTTTCCCATCAGCTTCTGACCAGCAAGACTGCAGACAGCGGTGCTGTAAGACATGAGGGGGGAAGAATTCTTCTCACCCTGCTGCCTGTCTCCAGACCTGCTGCTCCCTATCCTCTTCCCCTCCTCCGTTGCAGCTGCAGAGTGTTGTTTTCTTTCAAACCCCCACCTTTTTATTGCAGGGGTCTCCCAAGTTTGGAGAGCGATCCAAATCAATGCCCCCAAGGATATAAGTATCCCCAGATGGCCCCTGTCCCAGGTTCGCAGAAATCCCAAGGAAATGATATCTGAGATCCAGGTTTGCTTATAAGGAGAATTTTAATAAAGCATTTTTAATACAGCAACAAACATGGGCTAAGCTTCCATCTGCTGGGCCTGGAGTGCGTACACGTACAGTAAAGCTTGCCAGAATCCGAGACCACGTGAATAACCAAAACTAGGCACCTTATACCCTACAGCCCTGGCATGGAGCGGTGGTGCAGGTGGTTAAACGCCTGCGTTAACAACCAAGAGCAGCCATTGCGGCTGTTCGAATACCACCGTGGCCGGAGTGAGCTCCCGGCCTTCATCCCAGCTCCCGCCAACCCAGCGGGTCGAAAGCCAATTAACATCTAGGGCAAGTAGACGAATGGGTACCTGCCCTTAGATGGGTAGGGGGCACCCACCTCTGACGAAGGAGGCATGGTGGTTGTGCGGACGGCGGACGGCGCGGCGGTGCAGAAGACGACGGATGGCGGCGTGGCATCGGCGGCGGCAGCAGAAAGTGCTGGCGGAGCTAAGGGCGGTACGAAGCAGAGCGATCCCTGGTGGCCAAAGGAAACATCGAGCATTGGGCGGCGATGGAAGGACGGCAGGACCCTGGAGGTGCACGACGAATGACGCAGGCAAGGCGATGCCTGACGGACGAAGCCGGCCGGGAGCGTGCAGGAAGCCGTGCGCCGGTATGGAGCTGCCGTGGTTGCAGGAAAGAGGAAGATCGGGAGCCTGGAAGGGACGCCGCGCCAGCAGCCAAGGAAAGAACTGGATCAATCTAGACGCCGAGCCGTGCCGGGGGAAGTAAAAAAGAAGAAGCGCATATACCACCAAGGGTGCCGGTAGGAAGCCCCACCCCCAATTCTAGATGTAGCCCTAGATAGGGAAAGCAGTTCTTAGAACGACAAAAATGTGAACCGCCCAGAGACCCCTTCGGGGGTTAGGGCGGTATATCAAATCTAAGGTTAAATAAAAATAAATAAAATTAATTAATTAAGCTATCCCAAACACTAGGATGAGCCAGGCCATCTTGCACCTGGCATCCAGTGGTGGAAAGAAACAACCCAAGCTTTGAAGATAAGCCCTGCTAACAAGCATGAAAGAGAGAAAACTTCTCCTGGGAGCAGCCGAACACCATCCTCCCCCCGAACTTAGGGCAACTAAGCACCAGCATGTAACAAAGATGGAGTTACCCAGGCCATACAGGCCCGCATTTGTCTATTAGAATATAGGATAATGTTGGGGCATGGATGACATTGCTATGAAGAAGAAAGAGGAGTGATTGTTTGGGCTGGTGGCAGCACATTTGTCATAGCATTTAGTTAAGCTTTGACTGGTCGGATTCTTAACGACGCCCAAGTTCAAGAACAAGCAGAAAACACGAGTTCGCATTCATGTCCGTACATGTCAGGATCCCACACTTCTTACCAAGTGTATATCCATTTAAGAGGAAACCCAACCGCACACATTTTACAGAGTGACTGAATTAAACAATGTTTAATCCATATCCTGTTGTTAAATTTCTATAATTCTATAATGCTGTTTATTGTAAGAAGTGCTATGTAACACTCATTGTTGATAGTATCGGTATAGCTTGGTTTCCACAACTGCTTTCAGCAATACTAAGAATGACTTAACACCACTGCTTTCAACAACACTATGAATGACTAAACTAAGAATGACTTAACACATGAAGCTGCCTTATGCTTAGTCAGAACACTGGTCTATCAAGGTCAGTATTACTTACTCTGATCGGCAATGGGGCCGATCAGGGTCTCAAGCAGAAGTCTTTCCCGTCACCTACAACCTGATACTTTTGACTACAGATGCTGGGGATTGAAACTGAGACTTTCCACATAGGAAACAGATGCTATACACTGAACCACAGGTCCTCCACTGCCCAGAAATGTATTTCAACACATCGCCACTGTAGGAGCTGACTATTCTCCCTTCCCCCAGTGAATCCAGCATGAGCAGTTTGCTGGGGCAAGAAATAGGAATATCCAGGCCAGTGTATTGCTATGCCTTATGGGGAACCACTTGGAACTGCAGGACAAAGACTGACATTCTCAAACTCCATGGTGACTCTACCTGTCCAGGCAGTTGATTGGATTTCTCTAAGCCGCTGGAGATATGAACGTTTCTGCATGAGACTTGGCCTTTGCTTTGGCAACAATCAACTTCAGCCTTGTATGAAATGGATGAGTCTTGATCTCATGGATGGTTGCTCCCCGCCTGCCTGTTAGATGTTTCTAGGGGACTAGCCTCAAGGACTTGTCCCCACTGTTTTCTACCTTGATACCTGTCTGGGCTATGCACAGTTCAGCATATTCACCCCGGATGTTGCAAATTGCTTTGTGAACATGTTCAATGGTCAAACTTATCATATTCAAAGGTAGCAATCAGATGTGAGCTGGTCACTCAGTCTTAGTTTATTCTCAGCAGCCGCAAATGCCTGTCAAACCGGTTTGCATCACATTTTCCAAAAACCATGCATGCAAAAGTACACTGCTGATTCAAACTGATTGGCAGCTGTTAGCATAACTAAGGACTACTCAGCTAAATACTAGGGTTTTATTGAAACAGCATTTATTGATGACTGATTTATATGATTTGTGAGTGATCTAATTTGTCTATTTGACCAATTGTCTGCTGAGTAGAGCACTTATGCAGCAATGATAAGGAGTGGTAGATTTCAGTTGGGCATGCACGAAAAGCCAATTGGGCATGCACGAAAAGCCAAAAAAGTACTGTGTGTTAGTAAGGAATACAGTGAAACAACCTGCAAAACAGATTGACAAACTACCAGCCAATAATTGAGAAATCTCTTTGAAACAGGTGAATAAGGCACAAGGCAAACTGGTGGGTGTCTGCGCATCCTTGATGCTGACACCACAACACTGTGAATGAGAAGGTTGATCCTGCCAATATAGTCCTGCCATCTTCATCTATCTAAGGATAACCAAAGAGAGATCCTGGGATAAGTGAGTAGAAAATAGTCAGTGACAACCATGATATGTTTACGAAGGGAATATCACTCTTATACAGATTTTTTTTAAAAAGATCAGTATTAATACTAACTTATTTCTGTACAGAAGGAGCTGTGGTGGCTCAAGTGGTTAAGACACTGAACTGCAGGCTGTGGAAGGTCAGTAGTTCAGCAGTTTGAGACCCGAGTGTGCCGCATGACGGAGTGAGCTCCCGTCTCTAGCTCCAGCTCCTGCCAACCTAGCAGTTCGAAAGCAAGAAATTGCAAGTAGATAAATAGGTACCACTTCGGTGGGAAGGTAACAGCGTTCCGTGCGCCGTGGTGTTTAGTCATGCCAGCCACATGACCACAGAAATGTCTTCGGACAGCGCTGGCTCTTCGGCTTTGAAACGGGGATGAGCACCGCAACCCTAGAGTCGGACTCGACTGGCTTTCGAGCAAGGGAACCTTTACCTTTACCTTTTTATTTCTGTACAGTTGCGCAAGTATAAACATTAAAAAATGATTCCACAATGTTGACAAGCACAGTCCAATAATCTAAAGTTCTTACAGGCAGTAAATCTTCTTTGTGTCTTTCTGGTACTAATATTGGATGGTAGACAAATAGCACAAAAGGTCACGAATCTGCGGACAGGCTTGCTCCAACACCTGTTTTGAACAGGCTTCCTCAGAGCAGAATACGTGTCGGCTAGACTCAGTGAATCCTTTCCTACTCAGCATTCACCTCCGCATGCTGTCTCTCTGCCTAATGCTCACGCTTAGTGAAGTCTTCTCTTGTTCAGCTTCCTCTCTGGATGCTTCCTCTCAAAGACTTGAATAGTTCTGATATAGTTCTGATAGTGATATTCCCTTCGTAAATATATCATGGTTGCCATTGACTATGTTCTACAATCTTCATCTGCTTAGCTACATCTAGGTTGTGGTCACATGCGCCAGAAAAAATGGCAGGGGGAAGCGAGGCTATTTCCTCCGGAGGGATTTGACCCATAGTTGCGTGATCACACAGTCCTTGGAAGCTGGGGGAACAGCCCGCCACTGCGTGATCAGACGCAACCACAGGTGAGTCATGTTGGGGGGTTTTGCCATTTGTTTCCAATGTGCTTAAACAAGGAATTGATGAATTGCATCTCCACAATGAGGGCTCTCTATGGAGTTTGCGATGATGCGCATACTGAGAAGGGGGGGGAACAACGGCACGAAGTCAGGATGGCCTGATCAGACCATCCCAATGCCATGAGAGCACGCTGGAGCAATCAGACAGGGGAAAGTCCATTCGTGGCCTGTCACAACCCGTTTTCTACTGGATTTTCCCTGGTGTCTTTTAATTCCACTTCTGTGGCGGAGCAGAATGGGTTGCCAACGGCTGAGGGGCGCTTCCCAGATGTTGTTGTCTGATCGTGCCCTTTAAATCCGCCCAGCATTCATGCCTATGGCGGGTCTAATTGTGTGTATGATCATGGCCCTGGGGTACCAGAAACTGGGGGAGGGGTTTTTGTTTTGGTCATACTATACCATGAGTGTCAGGATTATTGCAGAATCATAGAGTTGGAAGGGACCTCCAGGGCCATCTAGTCCAACCCCCTGCACAATGCAGGAAATTCACAAATCCCTCCCCCTCCACACCCACAGTGTTCCATCCCCAGAAGATGACAAAAAAACTCCAGGATTGCTTCCTGGCCCCAAAGTGGCGAGCAGCATTTCCCTGAGCATGTTAAGAAAGGGCCACAAGAACCAAGCACTGAGGCCACCCTTCCTGCCCTCCCTGTCATGATCTGCCTAAATTCACAGAATCCGCATTGCTGTCAGATGGCCATCTAGCCATCTGGGATGGAAAACTGGGAATTGGCAGAGTGCTCATAAATGCATTACATGCGCACACTTCCAAAATGGTACATGACCGCTATGGTGGTTAAGAAAAACAGAAGAGTAGCCAAGCTGTAACTGATCAGACTATCTAACCCATCAAGGGTGGAGAACTCCGAGAAGAGAAATTCCTGGAGACTGGGATGCCCTACAGTCCCCTCTCTGGCACTGCTATTATCTCCAGGGGGATGGCTCTCTGTAGTCTGTGGTTCAGGAGAACTATGGGCCCCACCTGGAGGCTGGCGACCCTAATTCATCATGCTGTTTCCAACAGTGGGCACTGAGGGAGGCCTACCACCAGAGACAGCACCCATGTCCTGAATATACATACAGAAGTCATAGTTCATTTTTACCTGCTCCATGCTTGCCCTTGATTTGCCCCCTTTCACTCTATGGCAGGGCTGTGGCCTGCCCAGGCCTGTTCCAGTCTAGCTGCAGATGCTGTGTTTTTGGTCATACTATAGTGCAGAGCTGGGCACAGATAAGGAGTAACGTAAACAGGCCAACTGCCTGGGAGGAGGCATCTCCTCCAGTCAGGTCCTGACTAATTCTTCGTTTCGTCCTCAGAGCATAGCTCTTAGCCCGTATAAAATCCTGGCACACAGACACACTCTTAGCCTTTCAGACTCCGCTGACAGGTCCAGAACTGCACGGGGACTCTGCGGCACATGCTCCCCAGAGCACATTGGCCTCCGCCAGGAGTCTCCAGAGAGCTGAAGGGATGTTGCAAGGCCTTTCTTTCTGTCTGCTGTATTTTGTAGCCATCATCTCGCCTGTAACGCCTAAGGAACCTTTAATAATCACCAGCTTGAGCATACACGATTTGTCTTTTGCTTGGGCACCTTCCTGAAACCTGACAGCCGAGTCTGACTGATGCAGTCCCCTTCCATTCCTGGCCCGGGGAGGCCAGCCAGCAACATCTAGCAAGATTGCCGAAGGGACGCTGAAGGACCTGGAGAAGGGGGAGCACTGACTGGGGCAACTTTTAATGGACCAAAAGGTGCTTGGTTGAAAGATGTAATTGATTAATACACTAGACCAGGGGTGTCGAACTCATTTGTTGTGAGGGCCGGAGCTAACATAAATGAGACGTTGTTGGGCTGGGCCATATGTGTCATAAAATGCAATGCCAGGTAGTGGAGATATAAACTTTATAAAGGACACAAACACAAAGGGTTTTTTTTAACTTAAAATAAAAACATGCTTAAAACATTAGCACTCTTGCAATATTTTGTTTATTTAGCAGTGTCTGATAGCTGACACCTCTTGCTCTGAATTATTGCATCAAAATATCTGTGCTGTTGCAATCTTGAGTATGCTGTTCAGGTGCGTATCTGTAGGCTGCAAACCTACGATGACGTCACAGCAGCAGAACTGGAAGAAGCAGAAGACAGCCAGTTCCACTGTGGGCCTGATAGAAGCCCCCCGAGGGCCTCATCCAGCCCCCGGGCCGCATTGTTTGACACCACTGCACTAGACACTGAGTCTGGGCATCAAATAGTCAGTGTTGAGAAACGACCTGGAGGATATTTCCCATGAACATTTTCAGAGGATTGACCTGAGCAAATCCTTTCCGGTGAATCACAGTTCATGTCGCTACAGAGTTAAAATTCACAGCCCGTCTGGTTTGTCTAGCGTGCTGTTTAGAAAGCTCTTTATCTTGAGCCTCGATCAGAGCAAGTCTGAAAGTTCCCCTTGACCCTGGGAAAGAAAAACAGCAAAGGGCAGAGAGGGTACTTCCAAAGAAGACATTGACAAACCAAGCCGACGGGGAGCTATCGCCTCTCTCTATTACCTCTCTCTGGCATCTGAGCTGCAGCCTTTTAGATCTGCTGCTGTGTCAAAGAAATATACATGCAGCTCCTCCTGGAATTAGCTGCACGTCATGCGCTCGCTTCAGAGCTGAGCATCCTTCGGCAGTTAGGAGCATTCTGTGGGCTTGTGTGTCCTTTCTACTGCCTGGTCACACAGGCATTTCTCCGTCTTCTTTCAGTTTCGGATCTACAGGGAGCTAAGGGTGCCAGCCTCCAGGTGGGACCTGGGGATCCCCCGCAATTACAGCTCATCTCCAGACTACACAGATCAGTTCCCGTTAAGAAAATAGATGCTTTGGAGGGTGGACTCTGCGGCACTGTGCCCCACTGAGGTCCCTGTCCTCCCCAGGTTCCATTCCCAAATCTCTGGAAGTTTCTGGACCTGGATCTGGCAACTCTGCTCCCCCACTCCCCTCTAGAGAGCAGGGGGGACCCAACAACCCTAAGCTCAACCACCCTTTCACATCATGGTTAGAAGCAGAGTAACCTTGGGCCTCCTGCAGATGCAACATGGTGCAGATGCAACATGACTATAGTCACCGGCAGTCAACTTCAGGGGTCTTTCTTCAGGGGTCAGCTGAGGCTAGATGGTTGACAGCCGAAGAAAGGGCCTTCTTAGTGATGGCACCAGAATTATGGAACTCCTTCTTGGGGAGTTTTGTCTGTCCCCCTCAATCATGGTCTTCTGCCAGATAAACATATCTGTTTCATTTGGTGTTCCCTCACTAACCTTCAGGAGCTGGGGTGGCTCAAGGGGTTAAGACGCTGAACTACGGGCTGTGGAAGGTCAGTAGTTCATCAGTTCAAGACCCGGGTGCCGCATGACGGAGTGAGCTCCTGTCTCTAGTTCCAGCTCCTGCCAACCTAGCAGTTCGAAAGCAAGAAATTGCAAGTAGATAAATAGGTACCACTCCAGTGGGAAGGTAACAGCATTCCGTGCGCCTTGGTGTTTAGTCATGCCGGCCACATGACCACGGAAACGTCTTTGAACAGCGCTGGCTCTTCGGCTTGGAAACGGAGATGAGCACCGCAACCCTAGAGTCGGATTCAACTGGCTTTCGAGCAAGGGAAACCTTTACCTTTACCTTACACTGACCTTTCATCCTGTTCAGGTGTTTAATTGTTGTTTTTAATTGTTTTTACAATATGTATTTTAAAAGAAACTTGTTTTGGTTATTTTTGTTGCTCCCCGCCTTGGGGACTCTAAGTT
This sequence comes from Gekko japonicus, assembly GCF_001447785.1. Lineage (NCBI taxonomy): Eukaryota > Metazoa > Chordata > Lepidosauria > Squamata > Gekkonidae > Gekko > Gekko japonicus. The sequence goes on from NW_015175976.1 coordinate 607,549, forward strand.
GGGTGGAAAGGCAGCATGAATATCTTTTCAGTAAATAAATAGTTTGCTCTGAAACCAAAAGGGCAGGAGTCCTTTGGCATCGGAGGCGTGAAAGTGACAGATTGGGGCCCTTTCTGCACTCTTCTTTTAACCCATGTTCACTGCAGTGTCCTCCAAGCAATTCTGCACTAAAATTGAATTCAACCAGGGTAGGAGCCAGGGTTGCCAACTCCAGGTTGGAAAATTCCTGGAAATTCAGGGGGTAAGCCTGGGGAGGGCCAGCTTTGGGAAGGGGAGGGACCTCAGTGGGATACAGGGCCATAGAGTCTACCCTCCAAAGCAGCCATTTTCTCCAGGGAAACTGATCTCTGAGGTCTGGAGATCAGTTGTAATTCCAGGAGATCGCCAGGCCCCACCTGGAGGTTGGCAAGCCTAGTATGAGCCTAGAGAGGGAAAGCTTTGAAGAAGGACAAAGAGTCTGTGCTGGAACCAGGAAAGGAAGGCCAAGGATTTAAGGAGGAGTATACTATGATCAGAATGACAAGAGAAAGATTACCCATTGGTTAGTCATGCCAGGGACCCTCCCTCCTCCATGATATCAGAAATGTACTCCACAATCTCAAGGAGAGTGACAGCTCACTCCTGGCCTCTTAGCCAATCACCTTCAGAACATCACAGTAGAAGACAAGTAGTTAATATCAAAGGAATAGAATTGCTAGTAAAGGCATCCCAAACATACCAGGGGGAAGACGGAATGCTCTGCACAACATAGTGGTTTTTTGCTTCTTATAGTTCTCTGCTGACCCTCATAATGCCAGTCCCCTAGTTCAGTCTAATCCTGTTATGGAAATTTAAACTGAACAATTCCAGACATACAGCAGTGAGCCACAGAATGAGTCATTAGCTAGGGATGATCTTGATTAAATGTGCACCTCTTGTGGACAATATAAAATGTGTTTAGGGCATGGCTGAAATAAATCCAAAAGCTATAAACTTCCATTTCAGTTTACTATCTCAATTCAAACCTAAATCATGGCCTGTAAAGTGGGAGTTCTTACTGGAATCTGTAGGATTTGATGTTCACAGTTGTGTCTGTGTTGCAATATTGTGTTCTAATGTGATTGCATCAAAGCTATGAGTATACAAAGTCACGTAATTTGCCAAAGACAGATGAAAAAGCAGTGAAGACAAATAATGACAGTGAGGGGGGGAAAGGCTGAGAATAGTGAGGGCAAATAAGGCTAAGAATAGTGAGAATAGTGAGGGCAACTAAAACCAAAAATTGGGAGGGTGAATAGCATAAAGAATATTGCCAAGAGGGCAACATGAGAGTCTCAAAGAGCACCAAAACCATGTGAACATTCAGCAAGGTGAAGGTTTGTTTTTTTTTAGTGTAGCTGCATTAGATTGAACATCAAAATCAGCCAATCTATTGCCCTGACCTGGATAGCCCAGGCAAGCCCTAAGCAGGGCCAACGCTGCCAAGTACTTGGAAGAGAGACCTCCAAAGGGCCGGGATGCAGAGGCAGGCAAGTATCAAGCCACCTCTCTGAAATGTCCTAGCCTTACTAGGGGTCACCAGAAGTCACCATAACTTCCAGGCACACGCACACGCACACAAAATGCCAAAAAAAGAGAAAAATCAGCGAATATTTAGCAAAACCCATCTCATAAGTGCAGTCATTAGGTACAAGGCTTTCTTGATGTCCAGGAGCATACATATCATTTTTCCTTCTTTTCAAGGTGAGTAACAACATTTCCATCTGCGGCTCCGTGGGCGCCTCGTAAGGCAGAGCGCTTCCAAAAAGAGGGTCTTGCAATAACAACTGCTTCCTACATTAGCTGCAGCCGCTCTTCTTGTTTCCACGCTGTTGTTTTGCTAATTAAAAAATAATACAATCCCTTGCTACTCTCCTTCACTGAAATCTGAGAACATTTTTGTAGGAATGCTCGCTTTCCCCAACAGCCTAAACCCACCGGCAGTTCCTATAAATCACACAGGATGCTGTGTTGCTATTGCCCCCTAGAGTTCGGAAGTGGTAACAGCTGGCAGTGAATCTCACCGCAGTGGCTCCTCTTTACTGTATGCTGAAGGTTATTACAGTCACACAGTTGCCATTGTGCTAATAACAGCATTTGGGCTGTAAATCAGAAACCTTTCACAGTGGAGCGCCAAATGGATTTGTTAACTCTGGGGTATGAGAATGAGCAAAAAGAGTTGGCCTGTGAAAACCTCTTTTCCATTTGCACAGTGTGTTTGTATTGCAAAGGATTCCCTCTGCAGAATCAGGGGATTGCAGCCTTTTCTAATAAAACAGAGCAGACAATGATACACTCTCAGCTTCACAATAATCATGTGCTTGACTGGTACTGAAGGTCATCCTAGATCTCAGCCAAGGGTCTATTGTGCCGGAAGGGCTACCATTTATACTAGGCACCAAGAGATTCAGGGTGCAAGACGAAAAAGAAGAGTTGGTTTTATATCCCGCCCTTCACTACCCAAAGAAGTCTCATTTAGTGGCTTACAATCACCTTCCTTTCCTCTTCCCACAACAGACACCCTATGAGGTAGGTGGGGCTGAGAAAGCTCTGAGAGAGCTGTGAATGACCCAAGGTCACCCAGCTGGCTTCAAGTAGAGGAGTGGGGAATCAAACCCGGTTCTCTCAGATTAGAGTCCTGCCGCTCTTTACCACTACACCAAACTGGCTCGGAGAGGAATTTGAACTCAGTAGAATGGAATTTGAAGTCAGTACTGAGAGGAATTGGAACTCAGTTCAGTGTAAAAGCTTATACTCCTTTCTAGACGTCTTTGCACACCGGGCTTCTGAGAACCACCATGAGGTTGCCAGCCTCCAGGTAGGGCCTGGATTTCTCCAGGAATTATAACTGATTTCCAGACTATACATACCAATTCTCCTGGAGGAAATGCCGGTTTCAGAGGGCGGGCTCTGTGGTAAACCATGTAGTCCAGGAGACACAGAAGTCCTAGGGCGGGGGGGTCCCAATCGTTTTTGAGCCTGTGGAATTCTGGCACAGCTTGGTCGGCACGGCCACAAAATGGCTTCTGGTCACAGGAGGCAGAGCCGGCCACAGAATGGCTACCGCAGCTTACCTTCAGTCAAACAGTGAAGATCCTGGTGCCGTGGTGGCAGCTGCCGCCGAAGCAATGCTTTAAAAAAATCTGCACAGCCAATCAAAACTCCCATTGCTAATCAGAACCCCCACCTACTTTCTAAAAAGACTTGGTGGGCACCAGGAAAGGGGTCAGCGGCACCACGGTGCCCACGGGCACCATGTTGGGGACTGCTGTCCTAGAGTGTCGTCACATCCTCCGTGAGTTCCCTCCCTCCCCAACCTTTCCTTCCCTGGATATTATCCCAAATCTCCAGGAACTTCCCAAGCCAGAGTTGGAAGCCTTAGGCCCACCCAAGCCCCATATACATATTTAAGAGACAAACAGGAACACACCCACACACAAACAAGGGGATTCAGTAATCCACACAAGAGGACAGGAGCTAAAAGCTTCACTGTTGGTGGTGGAAAGTGCCATCAAGTCACAGCCCATGGGATTCATTGGTGGTGGTCTCCCAATATTCTAGCCAAGGCTGACCATGCTTAGCTTTGGAGATCTGACAAGATCAGGGCAAAAGCCTCTCTAGGAATCCAAACTCTTTCACTTTAATCCCTGGAGAACACAGCAAATGGTCTTTTCCGCAGATGAGCCCTTGCTAGGGTTTCGAGTCAAGCGAAATTTTAAGACGAGTGATTATAAATTCCCAGAGGGGCTGCTATCTGTTGCTGAAGCCCTCAGGTGACCGAATGAGAGCAAAACAAGGGAGGGGGTCCACCTGGCTTTTCAAGGGCCCCAAGGCCTGGGGAATGTTATACTCCTAATCCCTTCTTGGCAGCCCTGTTTCAAAACCCAGGGAACTCGGAGGCAGAAGAGTCTGTCTCTCGCCGAGGCTGAAACGGGAGGCGCCAAATCCTTCCACTTTTTGCTAGGGTTGTTTCTCTAACGTAAAGGATCTCTCCCCATCTTCATTAGCGTTACATCAACCCGGCAAGGTGAGCCAGGGCTATTGTCGTCTTCATGTAGCAGCTTCGGGTTAAGGGGAGCTAGGGTGGCGAGATAGCATGTTTGCCTTAACCATCATCGCTTGAGCTTGTGGCAAACCGAACCTGAAACTTCAGAGTTCTCAGCTCTGTTTGTCCTTCAAAAAACAACAACGAGGGATGGGATTTGGCTGCCAATCGCAAAAGCTGCAGGCATTGTGGCTTCCCAAAGTTAATTAGTAAAATGATTGGTATCTAAGCAGTGGCAAGCAGGTGTAAAAGAATTAATTAATGATGGGGAAAGGGAATACAAAGAAGATTAGTGGGTAAGAAAAGCTGCTTTCTCATCTTAGGAAAGGGGAGTAGCTCGAGGGGTAAACATGTTTCCTTTCGCTGTTATTTTTCTTCTCCTTGGCTTTGGTAGTCTGCAAATGAGGACTGGGTGGCTTAATAATGTATAAATGTTTGAGGGTTTTCTTGTTGCTGTCAAGCCACCGGTGACTTATGGTGACCCCATAGAGTTTTCAAGGCAAGAGACATTCAGAGGTGGTTTGCCCATTGCCTGCCTCTGCATAGCGACCTTGGACTTCCTTGGTGGTCTCCCGTCCAAGTACTAATCAGGGCCGACCCTGCTTAGCTTCCAAGATCTGATGACATCGGGCTAGCCTGGGCTATCTAGCTCAGGAAAGAATAATATATAATACCACACACACAGACACACACAAAAGAACTAATTTGAGCACTGGGATGAAGAGGAAGAGTTGATTTTTATACCCCGCTTTTCTCCTCCTTAAGGATTCTCAAAGCAGTTTACAATCTCCTTCCCTTTCTTTCCCCACAACAAGCACCTTGTGAGGTAGGTGGGGCTGAGAGAGTTCTGAGTAGGGTTGCCAGGTCCTACCTGAATGGTGGCAGGGGGCTCCTGGGTCTTCTCTGGGATGTTCTGCCACACACACAAAGCATGTATGGTGTGATGACATCACCCAGAAGTGATTTCATTGCATCACCAATGTTGGGGGGTGAGGCTCTAGTTTTTGGGCAGACCTCTATGGCTTTTTGCCTTCAAAACCATAGAGTTTGCCCAAAAACTAGAATATCACACACACACACACACACACACACACACACCCATGTTGATGACTTCTGGGTGACATACCTGCATTGGGGGATGGGATTGTTCGGGGGTGGGGACTTCCCCGCTGGCCATCTGGCTGGCAGCAGATCCAGGCCCCTAAAAGCGGGGGGAACCCCACTGTGACCTGGGGGTTGGAAACCCTGGTTCTGAGAGAACTGTGACTGGCCCAAGGTCACCCAGCAGGCATCATGTGGAGGAGTGGGGAATCAAACCCAGTTCTCCAGATGAGATTCCACCACTCTTAACCACTATACCATGCTGGCTGTTAAAAGTGCAATCCTAAACAGAGTTATACCCTTCTATATCCATGGGGGGTAGGAGTGAAGGGGGGTCCTCTTCCTCCCTACCTCCATCAGGAGGCAAGACCACATGCTGCCTGGGGCTCAGGCCCTTTTAGTGTTGCCAGGTCCCCCTTGGTCACCGGCAGGGGATAGGTGGGTAGGGTTGCCAGATCCAGTTTGGGAAACTCCTGGTGATTTGGGGATGGAGCCTGGGGAGGACAGGGACCTCAGTGAGATAAAATGTCTTGAAGTCCACCCTCCAGAGCATTCATTTTCTCCAGGGGAACTGATCTCTATCTGGAGATGACCTGTCATTCCAGGGGATCTCCAGGTTCCACCTGGATGGTGGCTTCCCTATTTCCATAGCAGTTTTTGTCTACCGATCCACCCCAGTTGGGAGGTGTGAACATAAGAACGTAAGAGAAGCCACTGTTGGATCAGGCCAGTGGCCCATCCAGTCCAACACTCTGTCACACAGTGGCCAAAAATACCAGGTGCCATCAGGAGGTCCAGCAGTGGGGCCAGGACACTAGAAGCCCTCCCACTGTTGCCCCCCCAAGCACCAGGAATACAGAGCATCACTTGCCCCAGACTGAGAGTTCCTATTTATACCTTGTGGCCAATAACCACTGATGGATCTCTGCTCCATATGTTTATCCAGTTCCCTCTTGAAGTTGTCTGTGCTTGTAGCTGCCACCACCTCTTGTGGCAGTGAATTCCATGTGTTAATCGCTCTTTGGGTGAAGAAGTACTTCCTTTTATCTGTTCTAACCCGACTGCTCAGCAATTTTATTGAGTACCCACGAGTTCTTGTATTGTGAGAAAGGGAGAAAAGTCCCTCTTTCTCTACCTGCTCTATCCCATGCATAATCTTGT
>NW_015175976.1:615019-621548 GCF_001447785.1 Gekko japonicus
GCTGGTTTCCTGCTTCTAATGTCTTTGAAGAAAGATTTATTGTTGGTCTTTGGTGTAGTAGTTAAGTGTGCGGACTCTAATCTGGGAGAGCCGGGTTTGATTCCCCACTCCTCCACTTGCACCTGGCTGGATGACCTTGGGCAAGCCATAAGTCTGGCACACCTGTTCTTGAAAAAGAGCAGTTTATGTCAAGAGTTCTCTCAGCCCCACCTACCTCACAGGGTGTCTGTTGTGGGGAGGGGGAGGGGAAAAAGTTTGTAAGCTGCTCTGAGACACCTTTGGGTAGTGAAGGGTGGGGTATAAATCTAATCTCTTCTTCTTTTACCTCACAGGGTGCCTGTTGTGGGGAGGGGAAGGGAAAGGAGTTTGTAAGCCGCTCTGAGACACCTTTGGGTAGTGAAGGGCGGGGTATAAATCCAATCTCTTCTTCTTCTTCTTTATGTTTTTTGTGATATGCTCCTCATATTCCCTTTTTGCCTGTCTGATCACAGACTTGCATCATGCGTGGCATCATGTGTGGCCATATCCCCATTCCCATGAGGGCGGTGCGTGGGGGAGCAGCTTCCCTGGGGGGGGGAGGGAGAAGTGAAGTAGTGGGTTCCCAACCAAAAGCCAAATACACATGTGGGTATTATCCAGGGCCTTTATCTGAAGGATACACAACAGCACAGTACAAAGTGAATGACTAAAACCTAAATTAACAAATAGACTGATTCAGGTGGTTAGCCGTGTTGGTCCGAAGCAACAGAACAACGTCTGAGTCCAGTGGCACCTTTAAGACCAACATCATAATAAAACTTTGTTGTTTTTAAAGGTGCCCCTGGATTCAAACTTGGTTCTAACAAATAGACTGTATGTGGAAAGCTGTTACCCAAGACAGGAAGCAAAGTATGAGATGGAAATTTTCTGGCAAATCTTGTACATTTTACTAAGCTCATTAAACTGTACCCTGGTTTGTGCTTCTAATGTTCATATAGCTAGCAAAGGATTACCAGACTTAAAAAAATAAATTTAATTCATTGCCCAAATATCCCTGAACGCGAATGTAATCATCATACATTCAGATAATACCAAGCATAAATAAAACAGAAAATGCAATCCACTGAAATCGAATGCCCTCACGTTACCATATGCCAATTTAAGAAGAAAAGTATTTTTGCCTTTTCTGAAATGTAATTAGTTATTTAATGGATTAAGGCATAGATTGAGAGCAGACGCCTGGCAGAACTACTGTGGCATCTGATGGACCTCTGTTGGAAACAGGAATAGAGATGGGCACGAAACAGCTCACAAACCTTTGTTCGTGATGAATTTTGGCTGGTTTGTGAATCACAAACTGCAACCCAGCCATAAACTTCCATGAACTTTTAAGGCAATTCATGGAGGTTCGTGGGTTTGTGGAGAGTAAAAAGCAGAGGTTTAAACCCCTGCTTTCTCCTCCCCACAAAAGCCACCAAAACAGTTGAGTGGTGAGAGCAGACCACTCTTGGATGCTCAGCTGTTTAGATCAGAAACAGCTGAGCTGTGGGGGCAGTTAGCTCCCAAAACTCAGCTGTGTTGTGTATTGTGCTCTAAACAGCTGAGCCTGCCCCCATCAGCTGCTTGGTCTAAATGGCTTGGAGCTATTTAAACCCCTGATTTCTGCTCCCCATGAAAAGCGGCAGTGAGCAGAAAGCAGGAGTCATGAACCAGTTTGGTTTGTGAACCAGCCTCCCATTTCATATAATTTCATGGTTCAGTTCATGGTTCAGCCGTGAACATGAACCAAACCCAACTACAAAAATGCAGATCATGCCCATCCCTAAAGAGGATTCTGGATCCAATGGAACATTGGTCTGATAGACAAGGCTAGTCTAATGTTCCTATGCTTGCTACATCTACTGCTCTACTTATGTCCCAATATTTTCAGTTTGCCAGGGACAGCCACGCATCCTCTTCCCCCACCGCTGCTGTGCCATGTGTAAATCCCCACTCTCCAACTGTTCTATTATCTTTTTCTTTTTATTATTTTTAAGTTTTCTGTCCTTCTTTGTTGCACTCATAGATCATCAATACACAAACAGTCGCTTTCTGCATCAGTTGAAGTATCCGCATGTTCCATGTTGTGTGGACTGCAGTTGTCCAGCCAGAGGAATGAGCAACTGCAACAAGGCATTAGTGTCCATGACAGCAGCAGCAAACGGCAATAGTGTTTTCAGAGTTCTGAACTGAGACTTATCCCAAGCCAGTAGATCTCAATGGCATAGGGAAAGCCTCTCCTAGAAAAGATGAATGTTAACAGCTTCATGTGCACAACGTCATGCCCTTTCAACAGAATAGTTTAGTGAAATTCATCACCGTCTCCCTGCTGATTTCCAGGAGCATCAGAGCCTGTGGAAACTGTTCATCTGAAACCATCTCTGATACACTAACTCTACAGTTGGTGTCCTGGTTGAATCTTATACTGCAATACTATGTTATAAAGTCTGATATTCACATAATATAGAAGGAGCCTCAGAGTATCTTACAATCTCCTTTCCCTTCCCCTCCCCAAGACAGAGACCCTGTGAGGTAGGTGGGGCTGAGAGAGCTCTGAGAGAACTGCCCTTGAGGGAACAGCTCTGAGAGAACTTGTGACTGACCCAAGGTCACACCAGCAACTGTATGTGGAGGAGTGGGGAATCAAACCCGGTTCTCCCAGTTTATTTATTTTTATTTATTTATTATTTCGACTTACCATACCGCCCTAACCCCGAAGGGTCTCTGGGCGGTTTACATGGTATGTTCTAAGAACACTCAATCCCTGACTAAGGCCACATGATATAGGGGTGGGACTGCCTGCCAGCACCCCAGTGGTGGGCCTGTTGTAACTTCTGGCTCAGCATTTCTCTCCGGCCGTCTCTGGCATCCCCCTGGCGAGACCGTTTCTGGTGCACGCTCATGCTCGCTCCGGCCTCGGCTCTGTCCTATTTGGCTCCGCCGCGCCCACGAAACACGTCGCCGTGCGTCTTTCTGGTCTTTGTCTCCGCCGTCGTCTGCCGCTTGATGTTGTATCGGCCACCAGGGGTCGCTCTGCCGGCTTCTCGTTGCTGCATCGCCAACATGCCTCATCCTCCAGGCTCTTCTTGCTGCCGATGTTCTCGCCGCCGTAGGTGCTTGGCGCCACCACACACCTCGTCGGAGGAGGGTGCCCCCCACCCATCTAAGGGTGGGTACCCATTTGCCTACTCGCTTGATTTTTTTTTTAATTGCTTTCGGGCCGCTGGGTGGGCGGGAGCTGGGACTCGGGCCAGGAGCTCACCCCGGCCGCGGTGGATTCTCGAACAGCCATAGTGGCTGTTCCTAGTCGTTACTAGCAGGCGTTAACCGTCTGCGCCACCGCAGAGTCTGTGTTCCTAACCACTTCACCAAACTGGCTCTCTGTGCTAGAGATATTTCTGCCACACTGCCAGAGATATTTCTGCCATAGGAACATGTGACTTGGGAACACATGATTGGCATACTGGTCCACTCACTTATTTTCTGTGGTGAAATACTCCACCTGTTACATTTGATTATGCTCTTCCTCCAAGGAGCTCCACTTAGCATATATGATTCACTCCTCCACAGTTTTACCCTCACAATTCAAGGTGTCATGAACTGAGTGGCAAATGTTCCCAAGCAAATATATTGTTTTCTACAGCCACGATCATTTGTGAGCAGTCTCTCAGATCTCCTCGCCTCGCCACCATCTGAACTGAGCAGCCACCGAACACATTTGCTGCCACGCACTAGCTGCAGTAGTGGAGTTTCGGTCTGGCTGTCTTGTCGCTACTTCAGCATCATCTGCTCAGTAAGTGAAACTGACTCTCCCTCACAGTCATAGATGGATAAGTCAGTAAATTCAATGACATGGGAGTGGGGGAATGACTGTTATGATAGAGAAATGCAAGAGAACTTGATTAACTGGGAAGCCCTGATCTCAGAGCTAACATTCTTTCCCGGAGAAGAAAGGAATAAGCTCCTCCGATTGCAGGCTGAGGGGAGGAGAGTTTCCTTTACGGGTACAAATAAGCAGGATGGTGACGATGCTCCCCCTAAGCTGTGGAGTCTTGTGAGCAAAAATTCTACTTTGCGAGCTACTGGCATTAAAGTTGTGAGTGAGCGATTTGGCTACTGCATAAATTAGCTTGCTCTGGAGCCATCCTTCCTGAGCTAAGGCAAAAATGTGTGAGCCGGAGGCTGGAAAACTGTGAGCTAGCTCACACTAACTCAGCTTAGAGGGAACACTGGTGATGACCATTTGCCCACCTGCCAGGAAGGCCAACCCACCATTGGCAACCCTATAAACAAATGGCGTCTAATAACATAGAGAAAAAACAGCAAGTCAGAAATGTTAACTTAAAGAAGTGCGGGACTGCTTCTACTCCTGTGTGGTGTAGTGGTTAAGTACACGGACTCTAATCTGGGAGAACTGGGTTTGATTCCCCCACTTGCACCTGCTGGATGACCTTGGGCAACCCGTAGCTCTGATGAGAGCTGTTCTTGAAAAAGAGCAGTTTCTGTCAGAGCTCTCTCAGTTCCTCCTACCTCACAGGGTGTCTGTTGTGGGGAGGGGAAGGGAAAGGAGTTTGTAAGCCGCTCTGAGACACCTTTGGGTAGTGAAGGGTGGGGCTTCTTCTTCTTCTTCTTCAATGGCTCTTCCTGCTGCTGCTCTTGATGTCTTATTTCTATGTCTTGGGCGTACAAAGAAATTAGTAGGTTTGCCAACCCCAGGTAGTGGCTAGAAACTTCCTACTATTACAATGGATCTCCAGGTGACAGACCATTTTGGAAGCTGGTCTGTATGACATCATACCCCACTGAAGTCCCTATCCTCCCCAAACTCTGCCCTCCTCAGGCTTCACCCCCCAAATCTCCAGGTATTTCCCAATCCAGAGCTGGCAACCCTGTCAATCAACCTCTAGGCCAGTGATGGCAAACCTTTTAGAGACCGAGTGCCCAAACTTTGAACCAAAACCCACTTATTTATCGCAAAGTGCCAACACGGCAATTTAACCTGAATACTGAGGTTTTACTTTAGAAAACAACAACAACTCATACACTAACTTAAGATGATCCAAACAAAGTAAGGAAAGCAATCCCAAATGCTTTCATTTACTTAAAATTATTTGGCAGAGAATTCAACACTTTAATGATGGTCTGGGCCTGGCCGGGGCGATGGCACGCGTGCCCACAGGGCTCTGAGTGCCACCTCTGGCACCCGTGCCATAGGTTCGCCACCACTGCTCTAGGCCATCTCTCTTTTACTGCAGGCAAAACTGACTGAGGGGGTTGGGCTCTTGCAGATGGTAATGCAGGGATGACTTGACTAACAGACCAGGATCTGTGATCTTTTGCTTTTGGGGCCCTCAATTCTAAACCTTTTAAAAGAAATAAAACAACATGTTAAAGAGATAATGGCATAGGTTACAGGAGTGCCAAGTCTTTTACATTTGTTGTAAAGAGAAAGGGCATCCATGTAATCAGGAATGGTGCTCTGGAATTATCCTGGTTGGGGCTCAACAACATGGAAGTAATTTGTGCATTTCTGTCTTTCCTCATTGCTACGGGTTTATAATAACTTAGAGGATTCAGCATTTGACTGGGGCCCTGTTTGACCAATATTTGAGGAATCAGTTGGCCAAGGTTGTGGGGCTGTGACTCATTTGTAGAGCATCTGCTTTCCATGCAGGAGGTCCTCGATCCCTTCCAGTCCGGCTTCCGCCCGGGTCATAGAACAGAGACGATGCTGGTCGCCCTGACTGACGACCTCCGTAGGCATCTGGATCAGGGTGGTGTGGCAGCACTGGTGTTGCTAGATCTGTCGGCTGCGTTCGACATGGTCGACCACCAGTTGCTGACCCACCGCCTTGCCGACGTGGGGATTCAGGGGCTTGCCCTTCAATGGTTTGCCTCTTTTCTCCAAAGTCGGGGACAAAGTGTGGTGATAGGGGACCAGCGGTCCCGGAGACATCCCCTTGAGTGTGGGGTGTCACAGGGGGCTGTGCTGTCCCCGATGTTGTTTAACATCTACATGCGCCCCCTTGCCCAGATTGCCCGGAGTTGTGGGCTTGGGTGTCATCAATATGCGGATGACACCCAGCTCTATCTGATGTTAGGCGGCCAGTCGAACTCTGCCCCGGATGACCTCCATCGGGCGTTACAGGCTGTGGCTGGGTGGCTCAGACTGAGCCGGTTGAAGCTAAACCCGGCAAAGAGGGAGGTCCTGGGCCTGAGTCGGACCGGTTTAGGGCTGGGGCTCCCGCTCCCGACCTTCGAAGGGGTGCCTTTGGTGCCACCATCGGAGGTTAGGAGTTTGGGTGTGCTCCTGGACTCCTCTCTAACGATGGAAGCCCAGGTGGCAGCCACTGCCAAGTCGGCCTTTTATCATCTTTGGCTGTCTCGGCAGTTGGTCCCCTTCCTTGACCGCGATGACCTGGCCACAGTGATCCATGCGACAGTCACCTCGAGGTTAGACTACTGTAACGCTCTATACTTGGGGTTGCCTTTGTCACAGATCCGGAAGCTG
>NW_015175976.1:621777-637215 GCF_001447785.1 Gekko japonicus
AGCTCCTGGAGGAGATCCGGGCCCTGTGGGACCTTTCTCAGTTCCGCAGGGCCTGTAAGACGGAGCTCTTCTGCCAGGCTTTCGAGTAGGAGCCGCCGCCACTATAATTCCACCACCGATATGCATGCAGCATCGCACCACTACCACCAATATGTGGTTCCATCTGGGTGCGAGGTGACCCTGGAAGGAGAGGGGATGACAGGTTGCGGGAGCAATGCCATTCGACTAAGATCTACCCCATCTTGCGATAAATGGAGCACTGACACTTTGTTGTTGTATTATATTGTTTTACTGTTTTAGGCTGTTTTATCTGTTTAAACTCTGGCACTTGTGCCTCATTGTTAGCCGCCCTGAGCCTTCGGGGAGGGCGGGATATAAATCCAAAAATAAATAAATAAAATATAAATAAAATAAATCAGCATATCCAGTTAAGAAGGATCAGATAGTTGTTGTCGTTGTTTTGACGTCAAGTCACAGCTGATTTATGGCAACCCGGTAGGGTGTTCAAGGCAAGACATGTTCAGAGGTGGTTTGCCCTTGCCTGCCTCCAAATCACGGCCCTGGTATTCCTTGGTGGTCACTCATCCAAATATTAGCCAGGGCTGACCATGCTTAGCTTCTGAGATCTGATTGGATTGGGCTAGCCTGGGCTATCCAGGTAAGGGCTTGATGAGATAGATGTGAAAGATTTCTGCTTGAGATCTGCTGAGGAAAGGCTGTGACTCAGTGGTAGAGCGTCTACTCTGCATACAAAAGGTCCCAGGTTCAGTCCCCAGTATCTCCAGGATCAGGCAGCAGGCAATGTGAAAGGCATTGACTTGAGTCCCTGGTGAGCGACTACCAGTAAAAGCAGACAATACTGGTCTTGATAGACCAGTGGTCTTCCAGGTCCAGGTTGGAAAACTCCTGGAGATTTGAGGATGAAGCCAGTGAAGGACAGGGACCACAGTAGGGTACAATGCCCTGGAGTCCACTCTCCAAAGCATCTGTTTCTTCCAGGGTAGCAGTTCTGTATAGTATGGAAATGAGTTGTAATTCAGGGGGGTCCCTAGGTCCCACCTGGAGGCTGGCATCCATAGGGACACCAATTGCTAATCTTCCTATGCTCTTCTTGCACAGAAAAGCATGTACTTGTATTTAAAGGGACTCATAGTACATGGACACCCAAGGGATCCATTCTGTCAAGTGTTTGGTATCCTAGTGTGAAGAAATGCATTTTTCTTTGAAGTTTTGAAATAAGCAAAAGCTTTCATTTTGAGTTTTAATTTTTTTTCCTTCTGGGCAGAGAACAGGCAGGGAGGAGGAAGTCAGTTAATGGCTTTCCAGGTTCACCTCATCTACCTCTAAAGAAATGCTAATAAGTTTACCTAGAGACAATAGGAGGGTCCAGTCCCCCTCTCCTTCTTCAAGCAGGGAACAGAGATTTAAAGGACTTTAGACTAGAAAGGCTCCAGGAAGAATCTTCAGGAAATGTGTCTCTGACCTGGACTGACCTAGTCGGTGGGTGAGGGTGATAAAACTGAGGAGATCAAGGAGGAAGGTCCCTTTGGTAGGTGTGGAGTCCATGAGAGCAGACAGAACTCTTAACTGAGGAGGGAGCCATTTTGACCATATGCTGCCTTAGAGAGTGGACGGCAGCTTCAAGGTAATGGTAACTCTGTAGAGATCTGTAACTTCCTAAGCTAAGGAGCTTGTCCTATATGCCAACAAATGATAGGGCATGTATAGAGAAAGGAACAGAGCATTTGCTTTTTATCCATTTCTTTTGGAATCCCTTGCTCAATCCGGTGCTGTGCTAAAACTATGCCTGTGAACATTTTCTTTTTAGAAGAAGAAGAAGAGAAGAGATTGGATTTATACCCCGCCCTTCACTACCCAAAGGTGTCTCAGAGCAGTTTACAAACTCCTTTCCCTTCCCCTCCCCACAACAGACACCCTGTGAGCTAGGTGTGGCTGAGAGAGCTCTGATAGAAACTGCTCTTTTTCAAGAACAGCTCTCATCAGAGCTACGGCTTGCCCAAGGCCATCCAGCCAGGTGCAAGTGGAGGAGTGGGGAATCAAACCTGGTTCTCCCAGATTAGAGTCCGTGCACTTAACCACTACACCAAGCAGTGCATGGAACTTGACAGGGTACAGAAAGCAACAACTGCGTAAGACACTTTTGCCATCTTTGTTGCCTGGTGGTTACCACATGCTGCAGTGGTGTCCCATAAACAAGCCGTGTGACTTCTTGGTAATCTAGTGATTGTCTTTGGGGGTCACCCCCAGGTAAGTGGGACCAGGTGTTGGGAAAACTTTGGAGACCAGGGTAGAACAGGGCCTGCAGGCCAGAGCAGTCCTGTTCCACCAGACCTAGGATAGATATTTTAATATTATCTGATAATTGACAAGCAGTATCTACTGCTGGACATACGGAGGTACTACTTAACAGCTGACAAGGTATGAGATTTCACATCTGATGTCTTCAAGCCAAACAAGAGATGCCACCAACTTCAAAGGACTCAGATTTCAAATCTATAGTACATTTCTATGTCTAAAAGATGTATCTGGCTTTTGAGTTCAAAAAGTTCACCATCAAAATTAAAGCCGCAAAACTGAAAATGTCAGCAAATGCCGCACATTTGTGGATATTCATTTCTGCTCAGATTTGTGCTACTAAAACATTCCCCTACTTTCATACTCTTGAGCTGAGCTACAGATTTTTTTCATTTCTGCTTACGGCCTCTTCTATAGACACCGTACCATGTGAACTGAAATGTTCTTTTCACAACTCTTGTTGTCTCTAAGTAAGTTTTCCCCTTCTAATTACTTCCAGCAATTATGGTAATATGCAGGAATAAGGATCTAAAAAGAGATGGTGACGGAAATTTATCGAGTTCTGTGGCTCCAAAAAGCTGGAAGAGACGGAACGGAATATGCCCCTCTCACCCTGAAGGAGACAGCCCAGCTCTCCACCCATCAACCTAGAGAGAGCCCTCAATTAGTGTGACAAACTCTGCAAACGATGCAAGGATTCAACAAATCCCGTGCAGAAAAGGTCAGCAGTTTAAACCTTGATGAGTTAAATGTGTTTCTATTTTTCTCTGCAAAATTAAGTGGATATGAGTAGCGCTGGGGCGGGGGAGAAGGGAGAGGGAGAGAGAGAGAGAGACAGGAGAGAGTTCTCTTCAAGAGAACTGGTTACTTAGCGTTCACTGGAATCAAAAGACCCATTCTGCTTCTGTAATACCGGCAGGCATGTAGAAGATATCACTTATTTATTTGTTTGTTTGTGTGGCAGAACAGGCCTGCTCTGGCCTGCAGGCCCTGTTCCACCCCACTCTTCAAAGTTTTTCCAACACCTGGAGAGGCTTTTCTTCAAAAGTTATAAAGTATTTATTAAAGAGAAAATGTTCACAGACATACTCTTAGCACAGCACCAGATTGAGCGAGGAGTTCAAAAGAAATGGGTAAAATGCAGTTCCTTTGTCCCTCTCTCTATATATGCCCTAAGAGTTGTTAAAATTATAGGACTGGCTCCTTAGTTTAGGATTTTATAGATCTCTGCAGAGTTCCTTTACCTTGAAGCTTCCTCCAACTCTCCAGGGAAGCACATGGTTAATTGGCTACCTCCTCCAGACCTCAGTTAAGAGTTCTGTCTGTCCTGGTGGACCCAGCATGAAAGAGATCCCCTCCTTGCTGCAAGGAGTTTTTATCACCTCTCTTTTCCCCACCCACTGACCAGCTCAGGCTGGGTCAGAGATGCTTTTCCTAAGGATTCCTGAAGTCTCTCTGGTATTTAATACCTCCAAATCTCTGTTCCCTGCTTGAAGGGGAGGGACTGGCCCATCCAATTGTCTCTAGCTAGACCTACTAGCATTTCTTAAGAGGCTACTGAAGTGAGTCTAGAAATCAATTGACTGACTTCCTCCTCCCTGCTTGTTCTTTGCCCAGAGAAGGAAAAAACCCTTTTAAAACTCAGTGTGAAGGTTTTGCTCATTTGAAACGTCCAATGGGAAAAAAATGCATTTCTTCACAGTTTGTTTGTTTCAATTGTTATCTTGCTCCCTTCTCCAGCAACTGGGGCTCGGGGAGGTTAAAAGCATAAATACAAAACATTTTTAAAATACAAATATCCTATAAAACAAGTTAACACACTGGTACTCTGGCATGTCGGTAAGAGAAGCTGATAGTAGGTCCAGTAAGATTGCCTCAGTGGAATGCCTGGAGGGATAATTCCATCTTGCCAGCCCTGTGAAGCCTCGAGAGGTCCCTCAGGGCATGACTTTCATTAGACAGCACATTCCACCAGGTTGTGGCTACGATCAAAAAAGCTCGTGTTCTGGTCAAAAGCTAAACAGGCGATGTCATGATCTGGGCTGTGCCACCAGAGGCCTACTAGGCCCAGGGAGCCTATCTAGCAGTAGGTGAGGCTGGGCCTACAACTCCCAGAAGCCCCTGAGAGGTTTGGGAGACAAAATTGACCCACAGGAAAAGAGGAGGGTGTGAAATAAAAGATCTGGTGCAGCAGGAAAAGCTGTTCTTCTTCCCAGGGGACAGAGCCAGAAGGGACTGAGGCTGCTGTGGGGAAAAGACCCTCATCCTGAGGGAAGGGTGAGTAGTCTAGTGCCACTTGGAATAGTGAGCTAGGGACAGTATATATTTGATTTAGGGCATTTGATTTCTTTTCTTTTCACCCACTTACTGTTATATTTCTGCACCTTGTTTGTTTGACCTCTTATAAAATAAACTATTTTCAATGTTCACTCTGCCTGGTCCCTACACCTATTATTCGGCCAAAAGGGAGGTCAGAAGGTATTGGGAGGGTGCTCTGGGCCTTCTCAAGGGATCCTAAGTCCAGCGTGATGGCAGCATCAAGTGACACCCCACCTGAGCCGTGACAGGCTACCTGAGGGATAGGCAGCACTAGAAGTCCACATGAAGCAGAACAGAAGCACTGGGGGGGGGGGGCTAACAGTAGAGGCGGCCCTTAAGGTACGATGGTCCCAGACCATTTAGGCCTTTAAAGGTCAAAACCAGCACCCTGAATATGACATGGAAACCAATTGGAAGCCAGTGCAGCTGCTTCAAAATAGGCTGGACATGTGCAGACCGTGATGTATCAGTCAGCAGAAAGAGCACCGAGGAGGGGGGGGGAACCAAATCAAAACTTTGTGCCCAAGTAACCCAAACTCCGTGCCAAGAAAGTAGAATCCCGTAGCCCTCTAGTTCGTGCCAATGTGGAATGGAATATTTTGTGTCATTTTTGTGCTGCTTTTTTTAAAAAAAAAAGATTTTTGAGATTCGCCAAGTGCTACCCTCATTCTTTCAAGCGCAGCTTTGGAATGACAAGAGCTGGAAACTTGCTTTGTAAAGAGGAAGCTGAGATGTCAGGAAGCTGTTTGTTTGTCTGTTTATTGATTCAGGAAATGTTAATGCTGCCTCCAGAGTCTTGCTCCTTGCAGTGTACAATTAAAAACAATAACAGAAAAATCATTTAAAAATGCATGATCACCTATCAATAGGGTTGTCAGCTCTGGGTTGGGGGGGTGGAGCCTGAGGAAGGTGGGGCTTAGGGAGTGGAGGGACTTCAGTGGGGTATAATGCCATAAAGTCCACCTTTCAAAGTGGCCATTTCCTCCAAGTGAACTTATCTCTGCAACCTGGAGAACAGTTGTAATAGCAGGAGATCTCCAGCCACCACCTGAAAGTTGGCAACCCTACCCATCAACAAAACAAGCCAGGGGGCATAAAAATAGCAGAAGACAACCATTAAGCTCATGAAGAAATATCCATAAAAGAGACCTTCGTACCAGAAGCCGATCATAAAACAATTTTAAAAAATAAACGTTTTGGCCTGGTGCTCGAAACACAATATGGTAGCTGCCAAGCAAGCCAAAAGAATGAAAGCATTCCAAAGCAAGCTAAATTCTCACTCCGTTCTTGCTGTTCTACACAAGTACTACATTCTGTTCTCCTCCAGAACTGTGACACACACAGAGAGAGAGCCCTATTTATAGGGTGGCTTGTCTAAAATATTAATCCCAGCCATGATTCTACTGGCACTTTGCTTCAATCATCAGCAGTCAGAACGATAGATTGGCTGCAGTTCAAGAACCACCTAAGAAATTATTGTCAAAACATGTAGCAGTATGGTTTGTCACACAATCTGCTAAGGGCAAGTGCTTTCTTTTGTCACCAGTCGTGCAGAAAGCTCCATCCTACCTGGCTCCACAGCCAGACTTAGAACAATCGATGCATCTCGTGGAACACCATCCTGTTCCCTTGCAGGTCTTGACTTTTCCTTCAGCACTGTATGAAAAACAGCTTTGAAAAGAGCCGCGTCTCAGTAGCAGAGCATTTTCTTGGCAAGCGGAAGGTCCCGGGTTCAATCCCCGGCACCTCCAGTTAAAGGGATCTGCCGGAGACCCTGGAGAGCCACTGACAGTCTGAGTAAACAATACTGACCTGGATGGACCAAGGGTCTGATTCAGTAGAAGGCAGCTTCGTGTATTCATGTGTTCATTCACCCGATCATCTGTGGTGGGCAAGGACTGAGTGCAGGCAAGCAGAGAAGCTTTTCTAAATTGGTGCTCAAAACAAAAATCGTATTTGGGTCGTCACTTTAAAAATCTGAATCAGATTCTTTCCTATTGGAAGTTAAACTAGCAGCCATAGGAACTCAGTCTGCTAGTCGATTTCCCTGATTTCAATGATCAACCTATTTGGGGGATATAGAATTCCCCCCCGCTATGCAGTTACAATGAAATTCTTAGGTATTTCATCCCAAAACAACAAATCTTCCATCCTAAATTTTAGATCCTAAAGACCTGTGCCTGTGATGTATTCAATAGCTGCCATTGTAATACATGACTGTATGTGAAACACCTAATTGAAGTTCCATGTCAAGCTTCATCCTGGGCTAGGATCCTAATCCCTCCAATCCTATTGGTAGCTCAGGAAGAACCAACCAATCACGTGCCATCAAGCTCCCTGAGCGGGAACGTCTGTGATTGGTCTTTATGTATACTAAATGTATATTATGTTTTTAAATGTTACTAAATTGTACTTGATGTTTTATTACTGCAAGATTTCTTGCCATGTAAGCCGCCCTGAGCCCTACGGGGGAGGGCGGGATATAAATTTAATAAATAAATAAATAATAAATACAATCTTATTGGTTGGTATTGTAAAGTAGGGCGTGGCTACATTAGCCGGGAGAGTTTAAAAGTGGAACAGCTTCAATGTAAAAGCTGTTCTGGCTATCAGAGTTGATCCGTGTTGAAGTTGTGTTACGAGTTGTTGAATAAAGCTGGATCGTTGCTGAATCACTCTCCGACTACTTTGTTAAGTGAGCGACTTAACAGTCGACTTAACAGTGCCGTTATCTGTTGGCCAAGGAAGAGATTCTTAGCTACAATCCTGGCCAATTCAGGCCTCAACAGGGTTGGTACTTGAGCATCAGACTCCCAAAGAACCTGAGACTCTGCAGAGGAAGGCAATGGCAAACCATCTCTGCTTCCCACTTGCCTTGAAAGTCACTTGCCAGGGTCACCAGAAGTCAGTTGTGACTTGATGGCACTGACATATGGAAGGAGACAAAGGGAGGCATGAATTGGCACCTGAGTTGGCTTTTTCCTCTTTTCTCAAGCAGCAGGCAGAAGACTGCATTTTTGCAGGGGTTGAAAATCGGGGCACAGATTGAAGTATGCTAAACCCTACAGCCTCTGTGCATTACCTCACTATATTCTGTTCTTTCTGTATTTTTTCATCCCGTTCGATCATATATTCATGGGTCTTCTTTTGATTCTCTGCAGCTGCCTCCATCTCATGAAAAGAGAAGCCCCCTGTTTATACAAATAAGAAAGTGTTCCCTCCCCCCATGCCAGTGGGACTGTGCATTGACTGGCAGAAAGGGGGAATATATATACCACTAGGTGGTGAGCTAGACTTGTTTTTAAGGCAAGAGACGTTTCCGAGGTGGTTTGCCATCGCCTGCTCTGCATCATGACCCTGGTATTCCTTGGAGGTCACCCTTCCAAATATTAGCGAGGGCCAACCCTGCTTAGCTTCTGAGATCTAAGGAGATCAGGCTAGCCTGAGCTATCTAGGTCAGGGCTCATGATGCTTCCAGCAATGATCCTGCAAGGATGTGGTCAAATGGAGTCACACATCTGCAAGGGAAGTAAGACATGAATAAATGGGGCACTAGCTAATTCAAGGAAGATGTTAACAGCACAGGAGCTGCTGTTAAGAATCAGTCAGTTTCAGGTGGAGAATGGAACTTTCCACAGGTCAGTGCTCCAACATCATTTTGATGGTTGGGCCTTTAAGAGGAGTGATGTTCAATTTAAAGGCATCATCCTCTTGTCCTTCTTCCAAGAAGCACACTTGCATTAGCTTCTTGGCCAAATGTGATCTCTGCTTATTTCATCATTAATCTGAATTTCATCACAACAATCTCTCATAGTGAATCTGGAATTTGTTTGCAGTGAGGTATGAAGATGCACTGGTTTTGTCATTGCTGGAATCTGAGGAATTACTTCTTGGATTCCAAAATAATAATATTTTAATTTGTCTTTATTGTACTTTCTTTGGGGGAAGGCGCTTAGCTTTGTCATAAACATTCAAAATCCTGAGCAACTTGGGGCATATGTGAACAAAATGTTTGGATTGTTGGGGCCATAGGTCAGTGGTAGAGCATCAGCTCTGCAGACAGAAAATCCCAAATTCAATCCCTGGCATCTCTAGTTGAAAGGGTCAGGTAGTGGGTGATATGAAAGACTTCAGCCTGAGACCTTGGAGAGCTGCTGTCAGTCAGGGTAGACAATGGCCCAATCTGCATCTAGCATTTGCTCCGCTGTTTTACCAAACCCACACTGGAACAGAAAAAGATGCGGCTCAAAACCACATTCAAATACCCTGGGCCAACACCGGACTGACTGCAGAGTGACCCCCCGAATGGCTATAAAAGGGCCAAAAATCTATGCAGATGGCTATGATAAAACCAAGAGATCAAATGAAGTGAAAGCGGTATGCCTTCTGGATACTGCCATAAAATCTGACAATCAATCAAAGTGAAAGTGGCATGCAATCTAGATGGGGATTTCTGTTCCAGCTTGGGTTTGGTAAGACAGCGGAGCAAATGCTAGATGCAGATTGGGCCATTGACTGTAATGGACCAATGGTCTGATTCAGTATTCAGTATTAGGCAACTTCTGGGCATGACAACGCTCCCTCTAAGTTGTGGAGTCTTGTGAGCAAAAGTTCTTCTTTGTGAGCTACTGGCATTGAAGTTGTGAGCGAGCAATTTGGCTACTGCATAAATTAGATTGCTCTGCAGCCCTCCTTCCTGAGCCAAGATAAAAATGTTTGAGCTGGAGGCTAAAAAACTGTGAGCTGGCTCACACTAACTCAGCTTAGAGGGAACATTGGGCATGGCTGCGGGTGTGGAGGGGGAGGTATTTGTGAATTTCCAGCATTATGGGAGGGGGTAGACTAGATGACCCTGGAGATCCCTTCCAACTCTATGATTCTATGATTCATGTGTTCATGTGTTGCTTTCTTTTGGGAAACGACACAGGGAAGAATTTTAGAAAGTAAATTGAATACATTTCCATGGATGATGCCAGGCCCTGTCAGAGGTCCAAGGGGCACTGGTCACTTCCAACTTTTGGGGCCCTCAGTCATAATAAAGATTAAAAAAACAGCAATATATGATGCACATAAAGACAAGTGGGGAAGCTTCTCAAAAGCCAAAAAAAAAATAGCAAGCATCTAAATTTGAGGCCCACTCAATATTTAATACCTTTGGTCCCCCTCCTGATTGGCCTCGAGTGACGCACCTCATAATATTTGTGAATCTATTTGTAATGCTGATTAAAAGTGCGTGGGAGCTCAGCGTTGAAGTATATCCTGAGACAGCGCATCTCCCTGACCCATAAATGTTAACTTTCTTTGGGCACACTGATGTGACACCTGAAGGAATCAGCAAATGAAAAAATTACAGTCATTTTGCTCTTCATCTAGGCAGACTATCATCATGGAACATTTTTCTACAACTAGAAATATGGTGTGATGATTTGGGGGGGAGCGGGCTCAGAAAACGCGGCTCAGACTTGACATTGGCCACCAGGATTCTGAGTCTCTTGACCTGAGGAAGACCTCACCTCATCCCAGGCTACACTCCCTTCCTTGGATGCAGAGAACAGGCAAACCACCCGGATTGGGGGGGGACTATACAAGTTCATACTGTGGACAATAAACGTTGTCCCCATCTGATCTTTCACCTTTGCCCTTCAAGTCAAATAGGAAGCCTAGCTGCCTATCCAGTGATTTGGTATTTATCATTATTGTTGGGCCAGCTAGGTAATGAGTATTCATTGTTATTCCCAAATCCAACAACATTAGATTCTACCAGCTAAATTATAGAGCCCATTTAGTACATCACTCTTCCATATACCTAATGCAATACTCCCATGCAATACTTCCATGTACTTAGATGGAATGTATTGTCTACTGACGATATTTAGGAAGTGAAAGAGAATGCGACCCCCCCCCCACGACTGTTTTGCTTCAGACTAGCTCTGTGAACCCCTATGTACTCCTACTCTGTTGGAGCTCAGTTTCTCCTTGTTGGGTTTCCCTGATCCATTCCCTGTTGCAGGGAGGCTCGCTGGCCTCTTTCTGCCTCCCCCCCCCCTCTCTTTGGCAGGAGTTGCATGCATCATGATAACAGCTCACCACCCTTAGCAGTATGGATTCCCACTGTTTTGCTAACATCAAGCAGTGCCAGTCAAGTCAAGGAGCAGCCAGAGGACAGAGAGCAGCACACTTCAGTTTGGTGTAGTGGTTAAGTGCGCGGACTCTAATCTGGGAGAGCCGGGTTTGATTCCCCACTCCTCCAGTTGCACCTGGCTGGACAACCTTGGGCAAGCCGTAGTTCTGATAACAGCTGTTCATGAAAAAAGAGCAGTTTCTGTCAAGAGCTCTCTCAGCCCCACCCACCTCACAGGGTGTCTGTTGTGGGGAGGGGAAGGGAAAGGAGTTTGTAAGCCGCTCTGAGACTCCGAGTGAAGGGAGGGGTATAAATTCAATCTCTTCTTCTTCTTCTTCATAATCACTCCCTTTCTGAGCAGTGTATGAAAATGCAAAGAGCAAAAAGAACAAGAGCTTTACTCTCTCCAAAAAACAACTATCACTCTCTCTTCCCCCCCCCAATTGAACTCCTGCACATTCATGTAGGAAAACTGCACGAATTCCACATGTGGCTCCTCCTTACAGATGATTAAATATGAAGAGTCTTTGGGCGTGAAAGCTGGATGATGAAGAAAGCTGAGGGGAAGAAAGCAGATTCCTTTGAACTGTGGTGTTGGAGAAGAGTTTTGCGGATGCTGTGGACTGCCAAAGAGGCAAATCAATGGGTTCTAGACCAACTCAAACCTGAACTCTCCCTAGAAGCTAAGAAGGACAAACTGAGAGTATTGCACTTTGGTCACATTATGAGAAGACAAGACTCACTGGAAATGGAAGACCCGACATGAGATGGATGGACTCGATCAAGGAAGCCACGGCCCTTCATTGGCAAGACCTGAGAATGGCTGTTAACAGTAGGATGTTTTGTGGGACATTAATTCATAGGGTCGCCATGAGTTGAAAGCGACTTGATGACACTTAACACACACACACACACACACACACACACACACACACACACACACACACTGAAGACTGCTGAGAGATCCAGCTGAACTAGCAGGGCACATTCCCCTTGTTGAGTTGTCAACAGAGGTCATGAACCAAGGCAATTGAAGCAGTCTCTGTTCCAAATGCTCGCATGAAGCTAGATTGAAATAGGTCCAGAAAATCAGACTCTTCCAAGAACCTCTGGAGCTGAGAAGCAACAACCAACTCTAGCACCTTGTCCAGGAATGGATGTTTGGAGACTGGCCAGAAATTGTCTAATATAGTAGGCCAGAGTAGGGTGTTGTTGTTTTTTAAAACCCGGTCTGATCACTGCCTTCTTGAGCACAAGTGGCACAACTCCCATTCTCAAGGAAACATGTACCACTCCCCTTACCCACTCAGCCAGACCTCCTCAGGCAACTTTGATCAGCCAGGGAGGTTGAGGACACAGGCGGTAGGTCTCATCTGTCCAAGGATCTTGTCTCAGAATCCACAAGCTGAAAATATCCATATAAACTGGACAAGAAGATGCCAAAGGTACATCATCTGGACTTGCATGCATCCACGCCGGCATCTACCCCAAAGTGGACCTAAGGGACTTTTTCTGCAAAGTAAATGGCAAAGTGATCATAGTGGGCCATTATGTGGTCATAGTAGAAGTCCTTGGGGCTATGATGTCAAAGCCCCCAAACCACACAGAGCAGCTCAGCTGGATGATTATGTGGAGACACAACCATGGGCAGAGAAATATTGCCTTTTCGCCATCATCACTGCCACGGAATACACTCTAAAGTGGGCTGTATGCCACATTTGATCAGTCTTGCTTCGAGTTTTCCGCCAGCAGTCTTCTAGTTGTCATGCCTTCTGTTTCATCACCATCAGCTTCTCAATGAACCAGGGAAATTGCTTGGCTCTGTCTGTGGGGAGAGGGCACTTAGGGGTGATTGTGTCTACAGCCTGGGCCATCTTCCTATTCCAGAGGCTGGTGAGACCCTCAGAACTGTCAGCAACCAAGGTGGGAAGAACCCCAAGTGCCAGCAGGAACCCATCAGGATCCATCAGGCACCTGGGGCAGACCATCCTAATAGGTCCCTTTCAGAGGAAAGAGGAAGCAGTAAGTCTGAACACTATCAAGTAATGATTTGTCCATGACAAGGGAATAAGCTTTCACTCCCCCACCTCCCAATCACCCTCCCCAGCAGTGAACTAGATGAAATCCAGTATGTGCCCTGCTAAATGTGTGGAGCCAGTAATCATCTGGGACAGGCCCATGGCCATCATGGAGACCATAAAATCCTGAGTCACCCCTGATAGCCTGGCATCAGCATGGATGTTGAAGTCACCCAGTACCACCAGTCTTGGGGTCTAGTAGCATGCCTGAGAACAAATCAGCTAGTTTGAGAAGAGAGACGGCTGGGCAGTGGGGTGGGCAGTACACCAGCAGAATTCCTACCCTGTCCCAGTCACCCACCTTCAGGAGCACACACTAAAAACTGGTAGAGTGCTGGATGAGGCACTTTGATAGATGTGTGGAATCAGAGGAGACCACCAAGACTCCACCTCCCCATCCCCCGGGCCTAGCCTGCTGCTGTACAGAGAAGCCTGGAGGACAGAGCTGGGCCAGAATTATACTCTCAGCTTAGGGTTGCAAGGTTAATTTACCTGGGCAGTGGAGGTCTCCCAACATCCTTCTGGGAGACTGGAAGTGGTGTTGGGCATTTTGGGGCCTACTTCTGGTTGGGGTGACGCTGTGGTTTCTGGGCAAAACTCTATGGTAAATTCAGCTTCAAACCATAGAGTTTTGCCCAGAAACCACAGCGTCACCCCAACCAGACGTAGGCCTGAGACCGGAAGTAGGCCTAAAAAGTCAGCTGGGGGCCAGCTGGCTGGTGGTGGGCAAAAGCCTGAGAAAGCAGGATTTCCCCCAGGCCTGCCAAATCTCACCAAATCGTGGCGGGGGATCTGCATGTCTTTGCAGAATCCTTACCGCGGGGACAGCAAGACACGTTGCACCGCCGTCGCCAGGGAATGAAGCTATTCGTCGGTCTGGTCGCTCTGGCGACGAGGCTGTTTGGAGCCCTGTTGCCAGAGCGACACGTAGCGTCACATCCTGGCGATGGCAGGTGCAACACGTCTTGCTGTCCCCATGGCAAGGATTCTGTGAAGACCTACGATCCCCCGCTGCGACTTGGCAACCCTATTTCCCCCACTCTTACAAGGGGACTGGCAACCATACCTCAACTTCATCCAGCCAGGTCTCCATAATACATGACAGGTCATCCTGCTTATCCAGTATTAAATCCTGAAAGGACGTAGGTTTTTTTCATTTACTTACCTGCTCTTCAGCAGTAGGATCTTAAGGTCAAAGGGCCCAACTTTGGTGCAACCATGTCTTCATTGGCTGGGAGGCAGACTTTAAGGAGATATGGCCCACCAGTAAATAGCCATATCCAGGCCTCAGTTCCTGCTGGAGCGCACTGGAGCACCGCTCCGCCGGTCACTTTTTCCCCACCATAGAGAACAATGGAGGGGATGGGGGCAACCTGTTTGGGGGCCCGTAGAATTTGACCCCCTGGTTCAGTGTTCCTGAAACATGGTGGTTATTTTGGGGAGAGGCTCCAGCAGCTACCCTGAGATTTTGGAGCCTCTCCCTCAAACCCCCTCCCCTCCAGCCCCCAGAATATACCCTATGTTTTCACCATTTCCTTCAATGGCCCTCCTTATATATAATTGAATAGTGGGTGCCAAAGTTCTAATTCTAAAATGCACTCCCTTAGTGTATGGCTGATGGCACTGCTCCTCAGCATATATCGCCACCAATCAGAAGGCAAAGCCCGGGTCCCGCCCACCCACCCCACAACTGCTGCAACAACCAGGTCTTTTGCATATGGAAGCTGATTGGACTTCAGTCCATTCCACACCTCAAACTCCCCCCCCCACAAGGCAGTTGGAATTTTCAGTTGCATAACATACCTCATAGGGGAGAGGAGAATGGGTAACAATGGTTACCACTCTCCAGGTGAGGGCTACAGATAACTCAAACATACAAATGCTCTTCGGGTAGCAGAGATCAGTCCCTCTGGAGAAAACAGTGGACTCTGTCATTAAACCCTGCTGAGGTCGCCACAGGAAACTGACACTGTTTGCCCAAAGCCAGAGCACTCTCCCAGAGCCTCTTTCTAGATCCCAGTGTATTTATTTCCGCAACGGGCATTATTTCTAGTCCCAGATAAGAGTGTACCGTTCTTCGGTCAAGGGTATACGATAGCTGCACTCCCCTGCTAGAACCTCCAAACAAGCTCAAAGTATGACTCTGTTAAGAATTGGGATAGTTCTAGAACCTCGGGCTCCTCTTGGTGTTCTAATTAGTGTCCCTTTTTAGCTGTTAGTTTGGCCAGAATACAGTTGTGACAATAATTCAGAAGAGATCCCTAGCACCTATGACTTATTGCCTGTGCAAGGCCAATTAGGTTCCCACATAGAGGCTGGTATGAAACAGGTAAATATGCCTGGTCAAAGGAGAACTGGGTGCATAAGCTCCATTTTGTGGGAAACTGAGCTGGAATGGAAAACACTGAGGGTAAACAAAGCCTTCTTCCATGATGTATACAATTGCATGCCAGAACATGTTGTCCTTGAAGCCCTATTGGGCATGTTGCCATATATCCTTCCTAAGGATGAAGGAAAACTGCATCCAAGAGTTGGGGAAGGGGAATTTTACTTCCACATTTGCCACAGTAAAGATGTTTAGTTTCTTTGGCTCATATATTAATT
>NW_015175976.1:637300-637527 GCF_001447785.1 Gekko japonicus
TTAATCTACATTAATATTGGTAGGATTTGTTTCTAAGTACATGTGGTTCTAATTGGTTAACAGTTGTATACAGTTCCTTTAATTATATTTTAGAAAATTGGATCATCTATTACTTTTCCTTATTCTCAGCTTCTACAGCTAAGAACTATAAATATTCCCTCTAGAATAACATCTGGCACACATTCTGAATAACAGGAAAATAATATATAAGCCTTCCTATTGTCAAA
>NW_015175976.1:637601-637736 GCF_001447785.1 Gekko japonicus
CCATCGTATAGACAAGATAAATCAAATGCCCTAGGGCAGTGATGGCGAACCTTTTAGAGACCGAGTGCCCAAACTGCGACCCAAAACCCACTTATTTATCGCAAAGTGCCAACACGGCAATTTAGCCTGAATACT
>NW_015175976.1:638168-647502 GCF_001447785.1 Gekko japonicus
AATATTGATTTCTACAAGTCTCATGCCTTCTCCTGTGATGACATTCTATGTCTCTGTTTCCTGTGCAGGCCAAATGGTCCAGGGCAGACCAGATGGCCTGAACAACCTCAATAGCCATGCCATATAACCACACATTCTTTCACACCTCTAAGTGGAAGAGCTAGACTTCAAGGCGCCTGCTTTAAGGCTACATGGGCCATGTCACGTACATCATGGAGAAGCTAGAAGTTGGGTCACCTGACTGCAGGAGGAGTTCCCAAACTTCTAGCCTATCCCCACAAGTAGCCATGACAACCAACAATTGGGCACACCCATGCCCACTCGCAATTGGCTAATAGCCACAGCTAATTTGTGACTGGAATTGTGGTATAATTGTTCAATCCCTATGGGAATGAGCTTTCTCTTAGCTCTCTCTCTGTTCCTGCTCTCTCTGCTTGTTTTATGGCACCTAGAAATGCCGTCTCATGAGGGTCAAAGAACTGTTTTGTGAATTGGACCACATGGTTTGGATATTCCTGAACTTGGTAAATACGTATCTTTTACTGTGTAGTTAAGGCAAATCGCCTTAGGCTTGTTATTTTGGTAAACTCTGGTAGTCTGTGCTAAGATCTGTACTAAATAAAGATTCCTCTGATTGTTAAAATTGTCTTTGATGTTGTATTCCAAGGCTAAATCTTGTGGCCTAAACGCTCACCATATTTACTGTGTAGTTAAGGCAAATCGCCTTAGGCTTGTTATTTTGGTAAACTCTGGTAGTCTGTGCTAAGCTCTGTACTAAATAAAGATTCCTCTGATTGTTAAAATTGTCTTTGATGTTGTATTCCAAGGCTAAATCTTGTGGCCTAAACGCTCACCATGTACGCTACTATTGTAGAGTAAAAATTGTGCATCTCTGGGAATGAGTTGCTAATGTGTTACGTTCCAGATACCAACTGAGAGTTTGAACCTCTAATCTCAGGTTGGGAGGAACTACTGTAGAGGTTCTGGTGGCATATGGTTCTGAAGACCAGAGAGGGTATAGACTACCTCTTGGGTTGTTGTTTAATGTACTGTAAAAATACAGGGTTCCCTCCCATTCCTGGACTGGCCTGGGTGGGTTAAACCTGTACAGCATGGATCAAGAGTGCCTTGTTGCTAGCGCTCTTCTGTCATGCTCCCTTTCCTCATCCATTTCAGCATCTTTATATCCATCATTTCTCAACTGCCATCATTCCAGTATAGTGTGTTTCTTAGTTCATTCTTTGTCTTTGATCAAGACTCATCTTGGATCTTTTTATTTATAACCTTGGCAACAAACCATTGCCAAGAACCCGCTCATTATTTTTCTCCCTTTGTCCAACTGTTCACCTTCCCAAATTAAATGTTTCTCATTTTCTAATCCGTCCCCGAGCTGTTCTTATAGGACCTCTAATCTGACATGATGGCCTTTTGTGTGGGTGAGAAACAGATGGCACCCTTTCTCCCTGAGCAAATACCCCCATGGAATGAAATAACGGAAACGCAGTGTTTTATGTAAAAGCATTCCTTATAGCAATTGTCTCCTTAACACCACCCTATCTGTCTTGCCTTTGTTCCCCATTGTCAGTGGAGTGATGCTTTTATGCTACTGTAATACACTCCTCCTATATCCTCAAATCATGCTTGTATTTTTATAGAGTCTTTAGGCCCGGCTGGATCCATTCTCTGCTGAGAAAACTTCTCCTGTGCCTATTGATAGCCATCGATGGAAACCGATTAAGGAAAGCGGCCAGCCCAAAGGCACATGCCAATAAACTCTCCATGTAGATGGAGACATCTTCCCCAGCAATACATGAATCAGATAGGAAATCGTATTAGTACCAGGGGACCTATTACATCAATTTAGTCGCCCAGATTACAGAGACAGTTGGTGCGAGCGCTCCAACTTTCAGTACCAGTGCAACAGAAAAGCTCATTAGCCCAGGCTTGTTTACTTAAATCTCTTTGGACTCTGAATTCGCCCTGCGCCTTCCGTGTAAATATAACCCGATATAAATAAGCATTCCCACTGAGACGGACTTCTGCTAATCCAAATATTTGAGATGTGTTCGTGCCCAATTGGATGGAGGAGGAGCTTGCGCCGCGTTTGTCACAGCAGCAGGGGGCTGTTCGATGGGAAATGGTTTCACAGGAAACATGAAGCTATTAAAAATGGTAGTCAGTGGGAAATTATGACATTTCTTTCCACTTACATTGGGTGTCCTCCTCCTCCTGTTACAGTAAAAAAAAAACCTCCTACCCCGGACAGAACAGAGCAGATCACAGACATGGGCAGGATTTTTTATTATTATTTTTTAATGGCTTTGAAAATCATTACGGAAAGAGAAAGCGGTTGGCCACTGTGTACACCAGTGATCTCCAACATGGTGCCCACTGCTGTGTTTTTTGGTGCTCACTTGCTCCTTCCCCAAAGCTTCTTGTCATCAAAGCAAAGAGCCCACCCAGTCTATCCTCCACCTCAGTGGAGCTGGAGTTGCTTCAGGAGACCTCAGGAGGCATCCCCTTTGGGTCTATAGGAGAAACAACTGCCTCCATGATCGGTAGATGCTTGAGTTGGAATCTCCTAATGTTTTGTGGAACCTCCTAGCATTATGAGATTACATGGCCCCCACAGAAGTCATTTGGGGGTTGGTCTGACCCACCTGATGGCAGCCCAGTTTCACCAAGGTTGGGGACCCCTGGTGTACACTAGTGATCTCTCCAGAAAGCTCATTGTTTGGGTCAAGATAGCCAAGTGATCTAAGGTTTGGACCAGACATTACTGCGGATTCAGCGCAACCCCCAAATAGTCACCTACATGTAAAGTATACAGGTTGGATCGGGGGTCCTCGCCAATGCTCCCTCTAAACTGTGGAGTCTTGTGAGCAAAAATTCTACTTTGTGAGCTACTGGCATGTGAGCAAGCAGTTTGGCTGCTGCATAAACTAATTTGCTCTGGAGCCATCCTTCCTGAGCTAAGACAAAAATGTGTGAGCTGGAGGCTCGAAAACTGTGAGCTAGCTCACACTAACTCAGCTTAGAGGGAACACTGGTCCTCACCCTGCGTAACATTCAGAAATTGGGACCACAGCATGTTTTGCTAACCTGAAATGGCCCCAGGAGGTTTCTGTGGCCCAGTGGAGAAACTAATGTGTATCCACGCATGTTATCTTGGGCCTCTCTTTCTTGTAATGAAGAAGAAAAAGAAGGGGGAGGGGGAGATTGGAGTCATACCCCACCCTTCACTACCTGAAGGAGTCTCAG
The DNA here is from genome assembly GCF_001447785.1 of Gekko japonicus. Lineage (NCBI taxonomy): Eukaryota > Metazoa > Chordata > Lepidosauria > Squamata > Gekkonidae > Gekko > Gekko japonicus. The sequence continues at coordinate 641,430 of NW_015175976.1, forward strand.
AGCAGCTTACAATCTCCTTCCCCTCCCCACAACAGACACCCTGTGAAGTAGGTGGGGCTGAGAGAGCTCTTTCGAGGACTGCTCGTGAGAGAACACCTCTGAAATAACTTGTGACTGGCCCAAGGTCACACCAGCAGCTGCATGTGGAGGAGTAGGGAATCAAACTCAGTTCTCCCAGATTAGAGTCCGCGCTCCTAACCACTACACCAAACTGGCTACCCCAAAAGGATAATCCGTATCTGATGAGATGCCATCAAGTTTCCTCAACCCCAAAAGCAACAGCAGCAGTCAATGAAATAGAGCAAGAAAGCCCAGACCTCCTTCTCAGGGTGAGAATGTATTTATTTCATACCTTTTTATCCCACCCTTCCTCCAAAGAGCTCAAGTACCTGTTCTTCTCTCACCTTTATATTCACAACAGCCCTGTGAGGTAGGTTAGGCTGAGAGAGAGTGATTGGCCCAAGACAACCCAGTGAGGTTCCCTGGCTGCTGGGCAGGTCATAGCCAGCATGGCATACTGGTTAGGGTGTCAGTCTAGAATCTGAGAGATTCAAGTTCAATTCCCACACTCAGCCATGAAGTTCAGCTTGGCCTATCCCACCTTACAGGGCTGTTGTAAAGATAAAAGCAGAGAGGAGACCCCTGTATGCTGTGCTGAGCTCCTTGGATAGGTGGGATAGGAAAATACTAGGTATATACAAAGGTCATTTCGGGGGGGATCGCAGTTCCCCCGGGTGAGGTACGGGGGGGGCACATGACGAAGCCCCGCCCCCTGCTTCCGGTCGCCCCGCTTCCGGCCCTCATTCAGCCAGGAGGAGGCAGGAGAAGAGGGAGGGTAAGTTGCTTCCTCCCTGCCTCTCCCCACCCCTGCCTGCCTGGGGCCAGGGAGGGCCTTCGCGGGGCTTCCTTGCACTCCCGCCGGGACCATTGGGGGCGGGGTGTGTGGCCTCATGACACACGTCCGGTGATATCAGGGTGTGTGGCCTTATGACACACTTCCGGTGATGTCAGGGGGTGTGGCATATGCTAATGAGTTATGCTAATGAGTTCCCCTAGCTCTTTTTCTACGAAATGACCCCTGGGTATATAGCTACTATCCCCCCTTAACACCCTGAGATTTGACTGGCAAGATTTATTAGGACATTCAGAGCTGTGCTGGTGACTCTATTGGAGTATTTGGAAAGGATTCTGAGAGCTGAGAATCAAAGTGTCTCTCTTGAAATATCCTTTCACAAGGTACCTTTGAGTGCCTAATTAGATCTTCCCTGGGTTGTCTCACCCATAAAGGCAGCACACCCCAGAAATAGCCTATTCAGTCTCTCATCCCTCCTCTTTTCTCCCCCAAGGCCTTAAACCATCAGTATTGTTCCCAGGCACTTCAATAGCATCGCGGTTAGACAGCGTAGCATCTCAGGAAGCTCTAGTGCTGTTTTATGACTTCTCCTTGATGGTTTCCCATCTGGGTTTCACTCAGGTTTTTATACCACAAGTATGTATCGCCCATAGCAAGAGAAGTCTGGAAAGTGGGAAACAAAACTGTCACAGTTAGTAGACTAATCGGCTTTGGCTGCTTAATTGGATGGGGGCAGGTTTCGATAGACAGAGGAGTGAATTAAAGTAAAGTTGCCAACTCCAGGTAGGGAAATTCCTGGAGATTTGAGAGTGGAGCCTAGGGACAGCCAGTTTGGTGTAGTGGTTAGGAGCCCAGACTCTAATCTGGGAGAATCAGGTTTGATTCCCCACTCCTCCACATATGACTGCTGGTGTGACCTTGGGTTGGTCATGGCTCTCTCAGAGGTGTTCTCTCAAGGGCAGTTCTTGAGGGAGCTCTCTCAGTCCCACCTACCTTACAGGGTGTCTGTTGTGGGGAGCGGAAGGTAAAGGAGATTGTAAGCCACTCTGAGACTCCTTTGGGTAGTGAAGGGCAGGGTATAAAACTCTTCTTTGGGGAGGACCTCAGTGGAGCTGTGGTGGTGGCTACAACAGCTGTCCTGTATCCAATAGTAATTTTCACAGAAGGAAAGGATTTCCATCAGCAATCGGGCTGCCAGCTCCCACTTTGGAAATACCTGTAGATTTTGTGGGAAGGGCCTGGGAATGGCAGGGTTTGAGGAGGGGAGGGGCCTCAGTGGACCATGACACAGAGTCCACCCAAGGAGCCATTTTCTTCAGAGGAACTGATCTCTGTGGTCTGGAGATCGTCTGTAATCTTGGGAGATCTCCAGCCCCCACCTGGAGGTTGGCAACCCTATGTCATGAGCTTCAGATACCATCGGAGAAAGAGCCCCAGATGTCCTTAAAAAAAACAACACATAACGTCAATTGATTTGTGAGATCCTTCCTTGGTTTCCATTATGCACAGTTATTATCATAAAAATATTCTCATTCAAGCCAAACAGCCATACCACTTCTCCCCACTAAAACAGAGACAATCTTACCGCTCTTTCTGTTGAAAGGCTGAATTTCCACGAGGAAACCATTGTGCCTTTTGTAGACCAAATGGAGCAGGAGATTAATTCATTCACGACACCTTCCACAAAGCCCTCTCTTTAACTTGCTCCTCCTGATAATGATGTCCTGGGAGCTATTATTAATCGTTATCTGGAAGCCATTGCATATAACAGTAGGGGGGGAGCTGTTAACAGCCAAGAAATTGCTGCTATTTTTATTTGAGGGCAGAATTAATAGGAATTATAAAATTGGCGTCCTGAATTATTCAAGTCCCACCCTTCTAATGGTCCAAAGATTGTCATTTCCAGTCCTATGTGAGAAAAGACATTTGCCGCTCAATTCGGCTCATTTATTCCCTTTCTCTTAATTTATATATAGTGACCTGTGTAGAAGATATATTCCCATGGTATCCGGAAGAAGAGAAGGAGGAGGAACTGGTGAGTTGCAACCAACTCATGGTGAAACCATCCTTCGGGCATTCCAGGCAAGAGGTATTCAGAGGTAGTTTGCCATTTCCTGCCTCTGCATAGCAACCCTAGACTTCCTTCATGGCTTCCCATCCAAGTACTAACAATGGGCAACCCGTGCTGAACTCCCAAGCTCTGACAAACCTGGGATAAGCTCGGCTAATCAAGTTGCTTGAAGGAGAAAAGAAGAGAGTTACTCCTTCCTGAGGCTCATGCTAAGGGCTACTACATGTTAGGGTGTCCTTGGGTCCCCTCCGAGTCTGTCATGAAGGCCATTCAATTAAATTTGCATGCCCGTTGTTTTCACTGGTGAAGAGTGATGAGCAAAAAGCCTTGTCACAAAGGCAATACCATTCAATATTAGGGGAGGGGCTGTGGCTCCGTGGTAGAGCCTCTGCTTGGCATGCAGAAGGTCCCAGGTTCAATCCCCAGCATCTCCAGTTAAAACCACCAGGTTGAAAGTGATGTAAGTAAGGGTCTCTGCCTGAGACCCTGGAGAGCTGCTGCCAATCTGAGTAGACAATACTTACCTTGATGGACCCAGGATCTGATTCAGTACAAGGCAACTTCATCTGTTCGTGTGTTCAGTATTGCCAATCAGACAATACCTGGCACAGATATTGTTCCCTCCCACCCCCAAAATTCAGTAAGTAGATTAGCCTGAGGCGAGCTACACTTTTCAGACTCACCCTAATTTCCAATATGTAGGCAATAAAGAGGTCTGGAACAGATGTGATGCAAGAGATCTTTGGAGCACCTGCCTTTTCCCCTGTGTTATTTCGAAATAGCTACAGGAGGATTGGGCGCTCTGGTTTTAATCAGAGCAGCATTGGGGGTGGGGGGAGATGTTATATCTTTCCTCTACTTTTTGTTTCCCAGTCTTCATTCTATCCCCCCCTCCAAAGCTACCATCAGTTCTGCAGCGTGTCAGGGGAGAGGGGAATAAAGGCATTGGTATTGTGCTCACATTGTTTTCTATTGCCTATTTCCAATAGATTCCGGTGAGCCGTTTGGATCAGAAAATTAGCCCACCCCTCTTCACATGCCACTTCCCTAATCACATCAGCAGCCCCCCCCCTTTAATTAAAGATTGGGGTTTTGTTTAAATTGGAAGGATACAATCATGGATATTTTGTGCCACATCTCTGTCCAAGACAGGGATCACTTTTTCTTGGCTGGATGCTTTCCAGGGCAGAGCCAGGACCATCCATCTGTCTCACCTGGAGGTTGCAAGCCTCACCCGCTGAGCTCCATGGATTTGTTCCCCTGCAGAAGCAGGAGCTCAGGAGCCATCCACAAGGTCTTTCCCCAGCCTGCCTTGTAATTTGATCACTGTCCATTTTGCTCTAGGCCAGGCATACCAATGCTCCTTCTATTGGGATATTTTTGGTTAATAGAGCAGAGTTTGCCCAGTCATAGACTGAGTGCACTAAATAAATCTCTCAAGAAGTATATTGCAAAAAGGGCGAACTTACGTTTTTTTTCGAGTGGACCCGATTTAGAGTCCCGTGGAGCCTTTAAGACCAACAAAGGTTTATTCAAGGTATGAGCTTTTGTGTGCAAAGCACACTTTTTCAAATACAGTGGATCAAACCTTACCTCCCATTCCACTGCATTTGAAAAAGTGTGCTTTGCACACGAAAGCTCATACTTTGAAAAAACCTTTGTTGGTCTTAAAGGTACCACGGGACTCTAAATTTCTTCTACTGCTTCAGACCAACATGGCTGACCACCTGGATCTATCATCAAGTAGACCCAGTTTACATTCAGGTTGCAGTCAAAAGAAGAGAAAGGCCCTGTTCATACGAGGGGTTTTGGGACGGGAGCAGGACGGAACGGGGGTGGAGCAACATGCATGGGAGTATTGAGGGCATTGTCTCTACAGCAGAAACCTTCAGAGACAGGTGTCTCCATGAAAGGCCATGTGAGGTGAGAGAGAGGACAAAGTGTGTGTGAGAGAGAAGAGGTGTCAGAGGGCAGCTCCCAGGTTAAGACAAAGAAGAAGAAAAAGAAGCGATTGCATTTATACCCCACCCTTCACTACCCGAAGGAGTCTCAGAATGGCTTACAATCCCTTTTCCTTCCCCTCCCCATAACAGACACCCTGTGAGGTAGGTGGGGCTGAGAGAGCTCTCTCAAGAACTGCCCTGGGAAGAACAGTTCTAAAAGAACTTATGACTGACCCAAGAGAGGCATCCTATTCAAGGAAATAATACCTGTACACCCATAGAGTGATGTAGCACCCCCCAATGTCCAGGCACGCAGAATCACTCATTCCAAAGAACAAGCAACAAACTTGTTCTTTGTCTTAGTACTGGGAGGTCTATTTTTCTTGTTTGAGTCACTCATTCCAACACCTTTGTGTCTCCCCTTCCACATCTCCAGGGACGCTTCCGCATGGAGCTTTTGGCCCTACTTTTGTGTCCCCTAGTCACGCCACTTTCAGTGTTCCCTCCTTTCCTTTGCTTTGCTGGGAAAGATTGCAGTTGAAGTGTTCTCACACACAATGTGGATGGGAAGGTGTGTATTTTTGAGACCCCACTCCTATTGACAGGGGTCATTTCCTGCGGGGGCGCACAGGAGCGGAGCTCCGGCAGTAAGGAGCCCAGGGGGTGGGCACATGCAACAAGCCCCGCCCCCTGCTCCCAGCAGCCCTCAGTCGGGCCACGAGGAGCAAGAAGCAACCAGGTAAGTTGCAGAGCCCCCCCCCCACCTTCAGGTACAAGCTCTCCCTCCTCTGTGAGGACAGATCTGCACATTCCCCCCCCCCATAGCTAGCAATCCAGAACAGTCCAGTGGCACCTTTAAGACCAAGTTTTATTCAGGTACAAGCTCTCCCTCCTCTGTGAGGACAGATCTGCATGTGTGTGTCCCCCCTCCCCTCATTTGGTGTAGTGGTTTGGTGTAGTGGTTAAGTGCGCGGACTCTAATCTGGGAGAACCGGGTTTGATTCCCCACTCCTCCACTTGCACCTGACTGGATGACCTTGGGCAAGCCATAGTTCTGATAAGAGCTATTCTTGAAAAAGAGCAGTTTCTGTCAGAGCTCTCTCAGCCCCACCTACCTCACAGGGTGTCTGTTGTGGGGAGGGGAAGGGAAAGGAGATTGTAAGCCGCTCTGAGACTCCTTTGGGTAGTGAAGGGTGGGGTATAAAT
>NW_015175976.1:647656-696290 GCF_001447785.1 Gekko japonicus
CCAGTGTTAACCTATAGCAATGTGTCAATTACTTATTAGCGGCAGTGATATGTCAATTACAGGACTGGTGTTTTTTTAAGTCCCACAGAAAACCCTCTTCTGGCAGAGGTCGAAATAGCAGCTGCATGGGACTGGGGTACCGGAAAAGCTGCCGGCGGAAACTATTGTGAGGATGCTCCACGACCAACACGAGAGCCTTTGCCTTTACGGCAGCAACGATTTCGACACAAAGAGAATCATTTTCATGCGGATGCAGCCCAAGAGTAACACTGAAGCTGACTGTAAAGCTGCTGCTGATTGTAATGAAAACTGAATGGCCCCCTGAGACGTTCCATCTTTGAGCCGCTCTCCTTTGAATTCTCTGCCTTCCCTGCCCTCTCTTTTATTTTAATACAATATCAGACTCTTGAAAATCCCCCCCCCCCACAGCCACCTACGAAATCAAATTTAGCATCCACGTATCTGGCACAACGGTAGCAATTAGAATCAAAGGCACTTGAGGGGGGGGGCATTTCACACGTTGTTGCATTGTGTCAAATATCTCTCCACCGGGTTTGACAACTAGTTTTCACTTAGTCGGGGGAATGCAAGACTAGCGACTGCTAATACCTAGCCTCCGGATGAATTTGTTTGCTGCAGCCTAATCAGTGGCTGCCAAGAATTCAGAGCCAAGCTTGGCAGAACTTAAACATGACAGACAGTTGGGTGGTGTCACTTCAGTTCCACTACCCACTCGGCGCACTTCAGTCTTTTATTCCCTTCTAAAGAAGAAAATTGCCTCCTTCGTATTTCCTTCTTCCCCCCCATTGTCAGTAGTCTCTTGAGGGACTGCCACATCCCGACGCTAAGAAAAGCAATGAACAACTCAACCGGTCCCTTCCACTCCGCCACTGATCATCCATCAAAAGCTCACAGCCCACCGTATAAATTGTTCCAGGGTCAGGCTCCTATTATAGGAAGAACTAGACAGGTAGCCAATTTGCATCCAGGCCCAGTTCCAAGTGCTGGAGTATTATGATGGAAGCAGCCCTAAATAGCTCCAGACCAGGACTTTTCTGCTCCCGTATGAGTTAGAAATCATCTTCAAGGGCCCAGGTCTGAGTGCTCCTGCCTCCTGAAGTGGGGTTGGTGGCTACATGTGACAGTGCCTTGTCTAGCGTGGCACCTTAACTCTGGAATACCCTCCCTGAGAGATTCACTTTAGACCAAACTGGGTGAGTGTTCGAGACATGGAAAAACATACTTTCTTACCCAGATTTTTCCCTGCATTTTGATTCTTACTTGCACTTGCCTCTTTGGACCGTTCCTTTAATTTTTTTATGCTCTGGGTATAGAGGCCCTTTTATAATTGATTTTGTACTGTCTTCTTCACTTTGATTTATTTAGGCCTCTGCTCTCCCGTTAGGCTGATATGTGATTTAGGATGAGTCTTTTCTTTTATGACTGGTACTTTTTCTCCAGTGGTACTTTCAGTGGCTTTTATCCACTTATTTTCCTGCTGCTGTCTTCTCATGCTTTTACAGTTTGACATTTTATCGCTTTAGGCATGTTTTCTTGAACACATCATCAATAAGACAGCAGGATATGAATACATTAAATAAATAAATATTTTTAAATAAATCAGTAAATGCAAGGATTATGAACCTTCCCGACTGCTATGGTCATCTTTGGGCGCCCTGCTTCGGGTGCCCCCACCATTGGAGGCTATAAGGGAGGCAACCTGAAAGAAGGCCTTCTTGGCTGTGGCCCCAAAATTATGGAATTCCCTCCCTGTGGAGATTTGTCTGTCCTTTTGGTGTAGTGGTTAAGGGTGGTGCACTGTAATCTGGAGAACTGGGTTTGATTCCCCACTTCTCCACATGAAGCCAGCTGGGTGACCTTGGGTCAGTCACAGTTCTCTCAGAGCGCTCTCAGCCCCACCTATCTTACAGGGTGTCTGTTGTGGGGAGGGGAAGGGAAAGTGATTGTAAACCTATCTGAGACCCCAAGTGAAGGATGGGGTATAAATCCCATTATTATTACTATTCTTTGTTTTCTGCCAGTCAGTGAAGACTTTTTTTGTTGTGCCTGGCATTTCATCACTATTGTTTATTTATCATATGGCAAAGTTACACGCAGGAAGCATGTAATAATATAAAATATATAACCAAGTAGATACAACTGGTATGCAGTCAGATTGAACAATCCCACTAAATACTGCATCTAAATTTTCAATCCACTCAATCGCAGCTGGGGAGAGTTCAAAGAGCTCCATCACATCTCCCCGGAAAGCATGACACTCATATTCCTGTGACAGAGGGGAAATGGTTAGGTGGGCTGCACCACAATCACATTCAGGTCCTGGTATTTTGTCCCATTTAATCAACAGGTCTGCATAACTGCCAAAGCCTATTCATATTCTATTATCCATCTTCCATACTTCACCTGGCAAGTCAAATCCTGTGGGCCTCTTGTTGGTGTTTATCAGGTTATGGATATCGGGTAGAACTGATTGCATCCATATTTGCAACCATTCATTCCCTAGATCAAACTTTTGTGATTGCAGAATTTGTGCAGATCTTATTGCTGGGTGTCAGGATCTTAGTCTGGGTAGGCTCTTGTCAGTCATATCTTGGTGGATGGGCAACTCTCTGTTTTCAATTATCTTTCTATATTCACAAGGAAGAGCATCTTGTCTTCAGAGATGTGGGGGATTGATGTGGCACAATGTGGGTAACCAGGGGTCATTTAGTAGAAAAAGAGGTGCTCATTAGCATAACTCATTAGCATAACTTATTTGCATATGCCATACCCCCTGACATCACCGGAAGTGTGTCAGAAGGCAACACCCACCACTCAGGCTCCACTGGATTGTTTTGAATTGCTGGCTGCGGGAGGGGGGGACGTGCAGATCTGTCCTCGCAGAGGAGGGAGAGCTTGTACCTGAATAAAACTTGGTCTTAAAGGTGCCACTGGACTGTTTTGGACCGGGGGGCTCTGCAACTTACCTGGCTACTTCTTGCTCTGACTGAGGGCTGCCGGGAGCAGAGGGTGGGGCTTGTTGCATGTGTCAGCCCCCTGGGCTCTTTACTGCCGGAGCTCCGCTCCTGTGCACTCCTGCAGGAAATGACCCCTGTGGGTAACCAATGGATTGGAGTATGTTTAATATATCTGCTTGTTTAATACATCTACTGAGTTGGACATCAAATTTGTGGGCATGGGGGTTGTTGAGCCACACTGAAGCACCATATTCCACAGTGCTATACACCAACTCCAAAGCTGAGCATCTAAGTGTTGTAGCAGATTCACCCCAAGTTGTACCACATAATTTTTGGGAAATGTCGTTTTGTGTGCATATTTTCACTGCTACATTGGTAAAATGATGTTCATAGCTCAAGGTCCTGTCCAGGGTAACGCCAAGGTACTTAGGTGTACGGTTGTGTGTAAGTCAGGTGCCATTAAGGTAGCTGTTCAGTTCATGGTTGGCAAGATTGTTATTGAGATGGGAACAGAAGTATTCTGTTTTTCTGGACTTGGGATGAGCCACGAATTATGGTAGTAGTCGGCCAAAATGTTGAGGTCCCTACTAGTCAGTATTTCCTCAGTCCTTTCAATTGATTTGTGCCTTACTGCAATCACGTCATCAGCATACGCAAACTTCCTGGCTAGATATCGTCTCGGAAACATCAGAGATGTATAGATTGAAAAGAATTGGAGTGAGGACCAATGCTCCCTCTAAGCTGTGGAGTCTTGTGAGCAAAAACTCTACTATGTGAGCTACTGGCATTCAAGCTGTGAGCTAGCCATTTGGCTACTGCATCAATTAAGTTTGCTCTGGAGCCATCCTTCCTGTGCGGCGACAAAAATGTGTGAGCCGGAGGCTAAAAAACGGTGAGCTAGCTCACACTAACTCAGCTTAGAGGGAACACTGGTGAGGACCTATCCCTAGGGTAGACCGTTATTCAGTTTCTTCTGCTTGCTGATTGACTGACCCATATTTACTTGGAAAGTTCTATTACTCCACATGTGATTTAGGAGTCGAAATAATGTTCTGCAGGGGAAAACTTGTAGAAAATTGTAAAGCAGACTATCCCTCCAAACTGTGTTATAAGTGGCAGTCAGATTGACAGAAACTGCTCATGTCTTAAGACACTTCTGATACCCCGCCTCAATGAAAGTTCTTAACCTGAGAACCTGGTCTTCAAATTGGGACGGGGTCTAAATCCTGCTTTCTCTATAGGGACATGTTTGTTAATTCTGTCAGTGATTCTGTTCAGGATTAGCCTCTCGGTGAGTTTATAACAGGATCGCAGAAGGGAAATAGGTCTGGAACTTTCCACCAGATATTTTGGTTTTCTAGGTTTCAGGATAGCAACTATCTTTGCTTACTTGAATTCTGCTGGGAGTCTTCCTGTTCTCATGATGTCCATGAGAAACTTTGCAAGCCACTTCTTAGTGAACATGCCGCTGTTGATCAGGAACTCATTGTGGATGTGGTCAAAGCCTGATGACTTTCCACTTCTTGATGTCCTTCAGTGCCTTGGAAATTTCATCAGCAATGAAATCTTCTGACAGCTCGCAGTCTTCAGGACAAGTGCATTTCAAAATCTGGAGTTCTTTTTTTTATCCTAATTGTAAAATCTCGATCATTTGGAGCTCTGGGTAGGGATGGATACCAGTCGGGCAGCTACCTGGTTTGATGTTACCTCAGGATTTCCTTGGAGCACTGGATTTCCTTGGAATACCTAGTTTTTTCACCGATTCTCATGTGCTTATGCACCGATTCATGTGCTTATGAGTCTATCTAGGTTTTTTAATGTTTTATGTATTTATATGTGTTTTTAATCTTGTTTTAGTATTTCTATTTGTTAGCCAAACTGCTTTATCTACAGCAGCTGGCAAAACTAAATTTAATATGGGTTCCTGCCAATGTTTACGGAGGTCCAGACCACCCCAAGGATGTCCCAGTGAAAGAGAATCTGTCCTTTACTGAATAATACCAAAATCGCATTCAAACAATACAGATGCTCATACACATTCAATCAAGTTCCTTTAGAATTACAGTAATAGAAAATGGTTCCTTTTTCTTAGGAGGTAGGTAGGTTATGGTTCATACTCATCTGTCCTGAAGCCTTGTCTGTTGCAATGAAGAATGAGGGGTACGGAAAATAGAACCTAGGGGTATTTCTAAATCACACTGCCAGAACCAGCCTGCAAGCGTGGACCTCTTAGCTGCGCACACTAAGAGATCAAGTAAAGACCAAAAGGGTTGTTGGATAGCAAGCTGGACGTTAGGGGGTAAAAGCAGACAGGGGGTGGTGGAGGGTTTGCGGCTAGCAAAGACCCATCACATGGTCCCTGAGTTTTATAGGTGAATCTTCGGGGTGGGTGGCAACCTTGCCAAGCTGGAGATCCACCTACTTGTAAGTCCGTCCCATGACTACAACCATTGGTGCGTGTAGTAAGGGCATCTACTTTAGGGGCTTGGCTAATATTGAAATTCTAAACTCTAACTCATGGACAAGCCATCTGGTGAGGTGTGAAAGCTGGGCGTCAGGACCTTCCTTGATGTGTAGATAGATCTCGGCTTTCCCAGGTAATCAAAGCGACATCTGCCATGAAATGGCCATTCAGATGTAGAGTGAAGACGTGTATTGCATGACATCAAGTCCTTCAGCAATGGGGGATTATCTCTCCTTAGCTGTTGTTTCTGCTAACAATGGCAAAATGTGTTTCCAGTCCCTAAGGCTAGGAGCTGTATGTGTTTGCAAGCTTCATTAACATGAAATGCAGGCAGGTACCTTCTATGTGAAACCTCTCACAACAGGTGATTCAAGCACTTTCCTTAAGCCTGTGGGGATATGTGTATGCACAGTCCATGTGGTGTGTGTGTCAGCAGATATAACTCCATGAAAAGCAAATATCAGTTTCTTCTCTCAACAGTCCCCCCCTTCATGGCGTCTGAATCTTCCAGATGAGGGCGCCATGACAATGATGCATCATCAACATAGGTATCAGGAACAAGTCATCAATTCTGCAGGTCAGGTCCATAGATGTCATCTCTGGATTGTCTGGTCATCTCAGGAACAGGAACACGAGCAAAGCACCCAGATGGCACTATCTACCCTATCGTTGGGGACGGACTTTTCAAAAATAAAACAAAAAACTCTCTCCTATCAAAAACCCAAATTACACTGCAAAGATCAGCCTCCAGTGTAAACAAGCATGAACCCTATCATGTGATTACACTAAGACTACACATAGCAATTATGCATATCATATAAATCAATAAACTGAAACTTGGTTAATCCCTAAAGTCATAAGAGAAAAACTTGTAAACATCTTAAAACAAACAAATACATGTGGATTATTATGCAAAGAAATCATAGAAAACAACTTGTAAACAATTCAAAGCAGGAAAAAACACATTTGTAAACAGTATTCACTTTCCCTGAGTGTAAACCTATTCAAGTGTAGAAAATAGTATCAATTTAACTTGGTAACAGCCAGCTATTCTTTTGCAGCAGGCTCGCAAAGAGATACTCTGTGGTTGCAAAGCGTAAACACGTAAGTATTTACAATGAATACATTCAGATTAAATTCACATTTGATTTCAGCCGGTCCCCAGCACATATCTGTCCTTAGCTGGGTGGGAAAGCAGCCTTAAAAATGTTTTAAAGAAATAAACATTTTTTTCTATGGGTTTACCCAGTCTTCTAGCTTTGAATTAACTATATATACACATGGAGCTGCCATATACTGAATCACAGCATTGGTCCATCAAGGTCAGTATTGTCTAATCCAGGGCTATTTTTGGGCAGGAACGCACACGAACGGAGTTCTGGCTGGCTCCTGAGTTGGCCACGCCCAGCAGGAACTCATTAACATAATAGGCCACACCCAACAGCAGAAACTCATTAGGATTGGCTACATTAGGGGTGTGTGGCCTAACATGCAAAGGAGTTCCTGCTACAAAAAAAGCCCTGGGTTTTGACAACAAACAAGGTAAACAGAATAAGAAGGGAAAGGTGGGTGTGGCTGGATGACCACACTTCTGGTAACACAGGAGTGTGGCCTCATATGCTAATGACCTGTGCTGTCAGGGGTGTGGCCTAATATGCTAATGAGTTTCTGCTGTTGGGTGTGGCCAATTATGCTAATGAGTTCCTCGGAGCCACTCTCCAGGGTCTCAGGTAGTGGTCTTTCACATCATCTACCACTTGATCCTTTTAGCTAGTGATGCCAGGGAATGAATCCAGGGACTTCTGCCTGCCAAGCAGATGCTCTACTACTAAACCACAATCTGCCCCCCTTAGCAGCTACTTTGGTTTGTGAGGCATGGAGGGTTTTTTAAAAATCAGCCAAGATGCTATCTTTTGGTGATATGCTAATATCCTAATATTAAGTATTGTGTTTTGAGATTCTGTTTAGTCACTCAGGCATCATAGATGAAAGAAGGTATAGGATACACGTGGCTTATATAAATGAATAGACACAGTAGCAGGGCCAATAGAAAAACTGGTAGTCCTAAAATTCAAACCTCTACTAAAATAAACCCAGTAGAACCAAGTCAAACTGATTGGGTTGTGTTGCAGGGAGGGCTCCCAAATGCTTCTCCTTCTTTGTTACAGTAGGTTCTTAAGGCGTTACGGCTGAAATTGTGGCAATTGGCACTGGTTTTTGGCTACCTTCTGGTGTGGCAATCTGCTTAGTAAAGTCTATGAACAACTTCCTGACGGTTATTGAAGGGTAGCCATCTGTGTCCTAGGAACATGGCGATCAATGGACCATTTTTTTCAAGTAAACAAGATAAGGACTGAGCTGCAAACCAGCTTAAATTCAAATGTTTTCGACTTATTGGGGTTGTGCTTTCGGCCGTCTGTGCCTTATTTGCACTGTGTAAAAGAGGAATGGAAAGCACTTCCCTAGAGCTCCATCATCATGACAGTTTAAAGATACCATAGGGGTTTTAAAGGGGTTTTCAGGACAATTTGGACCTACTGTGGGGGAGGCATTTGGGGGCAATGCCCCCACTGACATATGTCATGCCCCACCTCTGCATTTCCAACCTACTTTTTAAAAAAAAAAGAAGAAGAAGAAGAAGAAAAGCCCTTTTCTTAGCGGAAATATAAATGTGCAGGCAGTTTTTGTGCTGATTGGCCTGGAAGAACTGGGAGAAGCTGCAAGATGGAGGGCCGTAGCCTCTGCTTGCTGTGAGAAACTTGCCGTGGGGTAGGTGGGGCCATGGGAAAGAGGGCAGCAGAAAAACAAAGGCCGACTTTCACTCAGCCAGCTCTCTGATTTTAATCATGAACAGCAAACCACGATGCTGTGGTTTATCCAGTCTTAAGGAATGCCTGCCATAATGTTCATGCAGGTTGTAACTCTGCAGCCATTCAGAACAGAAAAAGACGTTTACTATAGAAGGCCAAAGGGTTAGGGAGGCATAACAGCCGGGCTGCATTATGCCCCACCGCCTCTCACTACCGAAGAAATCAAGCCTTTCGGACAATCTAAAGAAATGTGCCAAGAACAATCCGTGATCGGTTAACTGAAGAGCAAGACTGCAAACACCCTGCACTTTCCCCTTACTGCACAGACATCTACCTACCCAGTAATGGGGATAATTTCTAGGTTGGAGGGAGTGACTGCATGCAGGTACAACTCAGGAATCGTCCCCTTAAATGTCTAAGGCACGGATTAATTGCTGTCGCCCCCAGATGCCCATACTCAGCTTTCCCAACAGAGATTTGAATCCTTCTTCCCATCTTTATGCCCTGCAATATCTCCGGAGAGACAAAAGTAGGTACATTAATTCAACCAACAAAGGACTCCTAGTATGATCATAAGCAAATCACCTTTCCCTGAAGAGCTAATGGTGGACCATATTGCAGAGAGACGGCTTCTATGCATGCTTTCTTCTATGAATGTCTGCTTCAGATAGCTACTGCATATATTGAAGATTGAAAGTAATAACTGACACTAATTTTCATGCAGTTTTCAGGGAGGGTCTGGTAAATACCACATCTCGTTAAAGGGAAATGATTGTGACTACACATACAGATATATTCCTAGTGGTGTGTGGGAGTACTATTGTTAATACAACTGTTCAGTATGACATCAGCAGACTCTGCCCCATGACATCATCCAGCCCTGCTCAATGAATCTCAGAGTTCAGGGTGATGGGGCCTAGCAACCCTAGACCTTTCCCCTCAGTGTATTCATGCCTCTCTCACCACAAAGTGTCTGGCCAGGGGCCTGAAAACAACCCAGTTCATAAGAGTAAAGCAGTGCCTTTTTCCATTACCGTGTGCATTAAGTAGATCATAACCCCAAATGTCAAATTCAAAGAGTTGCAGCAAGATATGATTTTTGTTATTAAGACCAATCAATATTCACAGTGCAGCTTGCAAGCTTTCAAGTGACTCAGCGCTCTTCTTTCAGCTTTTTAATTTCCGTTGTAGAATAACATGTTGCTGGAGGGTCCCTAGGTAGAGGTCATTTGTTGGTCCTACTCCTCAATTCCTCAGGGGCAGGGAACTTGTGCTGGAGGCAGGTAATTCCGCATCCTGGGTGGCTAAATGGGACACCTGCTGAAAAGTACTCTCCACATGTGTAGAGGACAGAATCTGTGGTATTGCTGCTTCCTGAACACTCTCACCCCAACTACTTATCTTAGCAACAGCAGTGGAAAGTAAACATGCTTTACACCAAGCCAGACTGTTAACCCATCTGACTCAGCATAGGCCACAGGCCATTCCTCTCACTCCCTTTCCACTGGAGATGCAAGTAGTACATATCAGACCTTCTGTATGCAAAGCTCGTGCACAACCACTGAGCCACATCCCCAATTTGCTATGTGGTGGAACAGCCTCACAGTCCCACTCACCTGCAGGCCTTGTTCCATCTTACACTCCGAGGAGCTTTTCTCTCTGTTCAAACAGTGGAGGTTTTCGGTGATACCAAGAACAATTGCTAGCATTAAAAGTTATAAAACATTTATTTAAAAGGAAATGTCCACATGCATTCTTTCAGCACAGCGAAAGATTGAGGAAGGGACCCGAAAGAAAAGTGTAAACACACAATTCCTCTGTCCCTCATTCTGTACATGTCCTTTATTTATTGCCATCAAGTCACAGCTGACTTGTAGAGACCCCGTACAGTTTACAAGGCAGGAGACCTTCAGAGGTGGTTTGCCATTGCCTGCTGCTGTGTAGCAACCCTGGTATTCCTTGGTGGTGTCCCATCCAAGTACTAACCAGGGCTGACCCTGCTTAGTTTCTGAGATCTGATGAGATCAGACTAGCCTGGGCTATTTAGGTATATGCATGCCCCAGCTGATGTTATTCTAAGGCAGGGAACTTAACTTCAAAGTCACAGTGGTTCTGAAAGGTTCCCATTACCTTGCAGTCTTTGCGAGGCCTTTAGTCCCCCACATGACAATGGCCACCTTCAGCAGAAGCCCAGGTCAGAGCTCCATCTGTCTAGATGGAAAGGGCAAAAAAAGTGAGTTCCTACCCTCTGTGCCAAGGAGTTTTATTACCTCTCTTTCTGCTCACCCCCTGAGGGTCAAAGAAGCTTTTCCTGAAGTCTCCAGGAAGTTTTTCCTGAAGTCTTTCTAGCACTTAAATCTTTGAAATCTCTGTTCCCTAATAATCTAGTGGTTAGGGAGAATAACACCCTGGTCTGTCACCAGTAGAAAATGTGTCCTATTAGTCTTCTATTGGTTGTAAAAGCAGATGCCCTTCTATTAGAAATGAGACACTTATTGTATAGATCTGCCACCAGTGTTGTTATATTTGTTTCTACTATCTGTCTATCATCTATCTATCTATCACCTATCTGTCTTGTCTGTCTGTCTACCTATCATCTATCTATCTTTTTTAATGTTACTGGTTTGGGGGGGGGGTTCCCTTCTTGTTTTTTATCCTGTTGTTGTTGTTTTAAGGAAATAAGTTTTTTTAATCCGCCAAAAGAGAGAGGAGACCTTTTTAAAGAGCATCTCTGGTTTTAGAAAATGTTATCGTTATCTTGATCATGTTGTACAATTTGGTATTACAAATCAAGCTTTTTTTATAAAGGGCAAAATGAAAATGAAACAGGCACAGACTGTGTTGAAGCATTTGCTTTGAAGCATTATATTAGGTCAAGGCTATCTGGCTAAGGAGATGGATTTATGCAGTCAAGTGCAAAAAGTTAGCACTGCTTTGTTACCAGCTGGGCTGGGCTGCTTCTTTATCTGCCTCTATTTTTACCCAAATGACCTGGAAAGGAACTGTAGCTCTGCTGCTTCTCTGTTGGCATCCTTGCCAAGGTTTTCCAGGAAGCGGAACATTACTTGGCAGTGCTGAATGTCAAAGTAATGTGTTGCAGGTCCAATGGCAAAATCCCTCAGATTCACACCCACCCGTGCATATTTGTGCACTATTATCCTGCCAGTGTGCTGCTGGCTTTTGCATTCGTAGGGGTGCCAGATGGGCAACCAAAAAGATTGCTTTTGGGGAAAATGCAAACCTATCCCATAATGCATGAAGGGACAGAAGGTAAAAAGAGGATGCAGCTGAGCAGTAACCAAGGAGAATGGGGGACTCTACAGATTTACCGGAAGGAGGATATGAGACCATCAGCTGATCACCCTGTGGTAGCATAAACAAAGCTAGGGGCCCCTCCTTCAGGCAACACATCACATCTCTTCTGCAAAAGACACGGGGCATCCTTCTCCTCGCCTGTCAAATGTGGTTGACATACTCTTACTACATCCTGTCCCCCGCTACTCCCCTTTGCTGTGTCAGCCCTGATTTCCACTTGGCAAGGGAGGGAGATTGGAGAGTCCAGAAGAAGCTGCATTGTTTCAGACCAAAGATGGAGGGTCTCATGTTTGAATGTTCCCCCTATTCTGAAAAAAAAAAATCCCTTCTGACAGACAAGCAGCACAGCATTCAAGTTATGCTCTGATGACCGAATAACGGCAGAAGGACAAGCTCGGTAGATAATGCTATTAACTATCCCCATATCCTTTGCTATCAAGTTTTTGCTGCAGCTATGCTTTGCATCTGCATCTGGGATTTTCTCCCCTTCCTTTACACACAATTTCATTTGCCAGACACACTGCTCTCCATTTTTTCTTCCAAGTTTTCCCAGTGGTTTTTTTCACACCAGTTAAGAAGCTCAGCTGCAGCAAAACCTCGGTCAGAAAAAGCAGTATCTGAAAAGGGCTCTAGAACACAGATATTCCTGGACAGCTCACTAGGTTCAGTCCTAGCCTCACACCTTGAGTTTCCTGGCCCCTGCAAATAGCGAGAGCTTTCACAGCGTAGAACCATTGAAAACCCAGTGTCTCGTGCGTCGCAACATCGCTTCCAGTGAAAACTCAAAAGTGGCGTCACAACCACCCATGACACTTTGGCAATTCCCAAAATCAAGATGTTCTTTCCTATAGAGGTTCTGGGAATTCCTAGAGTCTTGCTGGCTGGCTGTGATGTCACTTCCAGGTTTTCACCAGAAGTGACATCACAATACACATGATGCTGGTCCCCCCCCCATTTTCTTCCCACTACCCAGAGGAAAGCAGTGAGGGGGCTGCACCAGACAACGGGAGCATGCCCACCCACCAGCTGGAGGCGGATAACCCTACAGTGAAGTGACATCACAATACACATGATGCTTGTCCCCCCCCATTTTCTTCCCACTGCCCAGAGGAAAGCAGTGAGGGGCTGCACCAGACAACGGGAGCATGCCTACCACCAGCTGGAGGCGGATAACCCTACAGTTGTTCTTTGCTCAGATGCTCCTACGAATACCTGATGCTGGGAAAGAACAGAAGGTTGATGGAAGAGACCTGTAGCCCGCAGAAACTGTCTTCGTAGACTGACGCTGGCTTAGAATCCCAGAAGCTTTTTTCCTTTTTGAGCATGGGGAGGTTTAATGAACTGAGCAGAATTTGCCCAGCTGGAACAGCAGAAC
The DNA here is from genome assembly GCF_001447785.1 of Gekko japonicus. Taxonomy (NCBI): domain Eukaryota; kingdom Metazoa; phylum Chordata; class Lepidosauria; order Squamata; family Gekkonidae; genus Gekko; species Gekko japonicus. Next base: position 660,599 of record NW_015175976.1, read on the forward strand.
ATTCGCTTCCTTCCCTGGTTTGCCTGCCTTGTCTGCCGTTATGCAAACGTTCTATTTATGTGCAGCTTTCAAGGTCAATTTAAAGTCAGGCTCTGCAAAATATCACGCCATGCTGCTTCCCCAAATCTTGTTTTTGCCCAAAGGCCTTCAGGCAACGAGGTCTGTTAAGAGGCTCGGCTCGCGGATTCAGTCTTTCTCGGATCCCAGTCGAGAAGCGGTGATATGATGCCACGAGGATTAGCTCCCGAGAGGACTCTCCGGGATGAATCAGCCTGCCTAGAGAGACAGAAAGATTAAGCAATCCAAGGTAGCGCATCTCTAAGGAAGAATGTAAAGGGTCGAGAGTTTAATTCTTGTCGGCCTGGAGAGGGTTCTAAGAAGGGATTCCAGCGATAAGGTAATGGCATGTGCCCTCCCAGTGGCGTATGGAAAGGAGAATGAAAGGAACCCAGCAGACTGCATTCTGTAGAGTGGGAGTCAAATAGGACTCCCCCCTCCCTCCCTGCCTTCAGGTACAGCAATAGTGTATAACTCCTACACAATGCAACATCCTTGCCAGGAATCCCCACAAATGTTTGGCGCTCTAATCCTATCACGCTGCTATTTGAAAGCTGCAGTGGCAGAGAAGCGAAGAATGTGAGCTGAGGCACAGTCCCCAGTTCAAATATGATGGACAATCCCATCCTCTGTCATTCTGAGTGGGGGGGCGGCAGGTTGCCCGCTAGGGTGGGCAACCTCCCACCTCCACACTCCATTCCCCTACTGCCACTCATTGCAACCACAGGAGAAACTAATGGGAAGAGAGATGGTGGCGTTCTAGGAATTCCACTGATCTCTATGGTAGTTCAAGCCGCGTTCCTCCTTCCCTTGCCCCGCCCCCAAGTAAGATGGCCAAGGTCTCCCCCGAATTACGACTGATCTCCAGACCACAGAGATCAGTTCCCTGGAAGAAAATGGCTGCTTTAGAGGCTATGCTGTGCAGCATTAGGCTCCTCCCCTCCTGAAACTCCACCCTCCCCAGATCTGCCCCCAGATCTCCAGGAATCTCCCAACCCTACCCCCAATGCCAACCCATTTTCCAGGCCTTCTAGTTAGCTGGATTTTATTTAGCTACAGCCGGGGAATTCTTTGAAATTGTTTTTGGGGAAAGAGGTGCCAGGACTCTCAAGAGGGTTTTCAACCTGTATACTGAAAACGCATGAACTTTTAAACATTTTTAAAAGAATTTTGTTGAAGAGGTTCCGGAACGCTGTTCTAGCGCATCCCCCCAGAAGAAAAGCCCTGATTACAGACAGTTAAAATATCTGTCTATAAAGTAACAGCGTTCCGTGTGCCTTGGTGTTTAGTCATGCCGGCCACATGACCACGGAAACGTCTTCGGACAGCGCTGGCTCTTCGGCTTTGAAACGGAGATGAGCACCGCAACCCTAGAGTCGGATTCGACTGGCTTTCGAGCAAGGGAACCTTTACCTTTACCTTTTAAAATATCTTGGACTGCTCGAATTTCTAAAGAGTTGAAAGGAGGGGGGAGAGATAAAACCACGGTGCGGCTGAAGGCATTTTCAATCTCATCGCCATCCTGAATAACAAACCAATCTCCAGACAACCGAGATCAGCTCCCCTGGAGAGAATGGCTCATTTTATTTAGTTAGTTTTTACCTTTTTTATTATTATTTTCCTGCTTTCACAGTGGTTAACAGAACTAATTTAAATACACAAAAATAATAAGAAACATGCAAGATGTAATTAATAAAGAAATTCCACTCACCCTGACCTGGAGAGCCCAGGCAAGCCCGGTCTTGTCAGATCTCAGAAGCTGCGCAGGGTCGGCTCTGGCAAGTACTTGGAGGGGAGACCTCCTTGGAATACCAGAGCCGGGAGGGCAGGGGCAGGCTTTATTCAGCCACCTCTCTGAATATCCTCCAGGCCCCCAGTAGGGGTCAATCACCAGAGGTCGCCACGACTTCCAGGTGCGCGCACACACACACAAACACAAAAAGAAAAAGAAATTCCACCCCACCCCCCAAAACCACACCCTGGCCAGGTTCTGAATACAGTGGCCGGTTCACTCAATGGCCAGCGGCTGCAAGCTGCAGGCCAAGAGCCCTCTGACTCTTCCAGTTCCAGAAAGGCTCTTCGCTCCAGCCATTCCCAGCCTTTATACCTGCAAACAGGAAGGAGACAGGAACCCAACAGACTACTGAGATGCCGTGCAGGTGACAAGATGCGCCCCAACAATTCCCCAATCCTCTCAGTTCTCTCTCTCTCTCTCTCTCTCAGTTTACATCCAGCCACCCTGAGCCCACCTGTGGGATAGGGTGGGGTATAAATTGAATAAATAATAATAATAATCCAGGCTGCTCCTTTCCTGCAGAATGACCAGTTTAAATGGGGACGAATGCTACAGGGCAGTGTGAAAAGGCTGGGGATCCAAGTGGGTTTCCTGAAGCATGCTGGAAGAAGAAGGAAACTACTCCACTCCGAGCACTTCCTCCTAGGAGGGAGTCAGAGAGCGGGAAGTGCTTCTCAATGCTGAAAGCCAACTAAGGAGGGTCAGTGAGAGCTGCAGCCTTCGTGATCCAGTTGTCAGTGCATTCCCAAAAGGAGTCTGGAATTCAAACTGGAAATCCTGATTGGTGCCTACTAAGCTTCAGACTAGCAGGTCCTCTACCTTGGCTATTGTGGGCTGGCTATAAATGCTTCTGAGCTAGGCTTGAATACATCCTGCAGAGTCAGGCCACTGATCTATCTGGTGCAGCGGTATCTACTCTGGCAACAGCCCTCCAGCATCTCAGGCACAGAATGGTCGTTTCCCCAACACCTTCTACCTGAGATCTTTTCCCCTAGAAATGCCAAACCTGGGACCTGCTGGCTGCCAGAGACGTGCTCTACCACTGAGCCACGGCACCCCTCCTGGGTGACAGCCAGATTTGTTTAGTGGGATAATTATACCCCACTCTTCTCCCCAATGGGGACCTAGTCTGTCTGACCACATTCTCCCCTTCTCCAGTTTATCCTCACGGCAACCCTGTGAAGTAGGTTGGGCTGAGAAGATGACTTACTCAAGGTCACCCGGCAAGTTTCCATGGCAGAGTGGGGATTTGAACCTGGGTCTCCCAGATCCTAGTTTGGTGCAGTGCTTAAGTGCGCGGACTCTAATCTGGGAGAACCGGGTTTGATTCCCCACTCCTCCACTTGCACCTGCTGATGTGACCTTGGGTCAGTCACAAGCTCTCGCACAGCTGTCCTTGAAAAAGAGCAGTTTGTGTCAGAGCTCTCTCAGCCCCACCCACCTCACGGGGTGTCTGTTGTGGGGAGGGGAAGGGAAAGGAGTTTGTAAGCCGCTCTGAGATTCCAAGTGAAGGGCGGGGTATAAATCCAATCTCTTCTTCTTCTTCTTCTTCTTCTTCTTCTTCTTCTTCTTCTTCTTCTTCTTCTTCTTCTTCTTCTTCTTCTTCTCCTCCTCCTCCTCCTCCTTGTCTGACACTCTGACCTCTGCACCGCCCTGATCTTGTAGCATCATCAAGGTGCTTCTTAGCCCCTATATTTTCAGCTGAATTGCCTGACCTGCCTGCCTCAAGCTCTCCTAGACCTGCCCAGCATCCCCGACACCTCCCATTTCACTGAGACTCACATTTCCAGCCAGCCTGCCTTCTTGTCTGTTCATGCCCCATCACAGCCATGGTGATACAACCCTGCTTACATGTTCATTTTGCTTTGTTGCATTAACAACATCCTCCTCCCTTCCAAGAGCCAGCTTGGATTCCCCACTTCCCCACTTGAAGCTAGCTGAGTGACCTGAGGCAAGTCACAGCACTCTCAGCCTAAAAATAAGCATAGCTCGCCACCTAGTGGTGCCAAGAAAGAGCTACAGCTTTGGCAGCCAAACAACCCCCTCAGGGATTTCCACACACAACAGCACCCGATAATTTCAGTTTCCCTCCCCTCTATTTTATCCTCACAACAACAACCCTGTGGGGTATCTTAGGCTGAGATCACTGTGTTGCAAGATGCGATCCAACATTCCTAGGAAGATAAGACTGTAAGGCTTTTTGCCAGGGGTGAGGGAATGAAGATGTTTTTGGTTCTGGAAAGGTTGTAAGGCAAAAGCCAGCAATTAAAGGGAGAAGAGATTGAAGGCTTTTTTGATTTGAGTACTAACAAGCAGATCTGTCCTTGAGGAAGTTCCACAGAACGGGTTCTCCGGCTAACCCCCCGTGAGACTGCAGACTGCATTTGTGTGGAGAAAAAGCCTCTCAACATCATCTGAGACAAATTTTGACTTTAAGACTTGTTTCCCATAAAGCATATAGGAATAAAAGTATTTATGGGCTGTCAAAAGTATTTATGGGCTGTCAAAGTGTACAGCATTATAATACTTGAAAAGTATTATAAGTAGCTTTATTGCGCTGTTTATTAGTATTTATTAGCTTTTCTATAGGTTTGTAAGAATATAGTGATTTAAAGGGATTTCTTAATCAGTAGATTTGCACCATGTAAATGATTTTGTTAAATGGACACCGAGGTGTTATTTCTACTATCTGATATTTATGTACTTAGTCAATTGGTATATTAAATATATTGGAATATCTAAAAGATTTGTTTAGAGTTAATTAGTTATTCTGCTACGGTTATTTTTTCTCCTGTTTGGACTCATATCTGTTGTTCTCCTTTCCTGTATCGACACCTCCAGGTGGTGGCCGGAGGTCTCCTGGGATTACAGCTGATCTCCAGGTGACAAAGATAATAAGAATAAGAATAATAATAATAATAATAATAATAATAATAATAATAATAATAATAATACCTTTCGATTTATCGATCGCTCATCCTGCAGAGCTGCTGGCTCTGAGCGATTTACAGTTACTCAAATTTTCACACGGGACTAACAATGATTCATAGGGTAAGGAAGGACATAATATATAATTCTTTAAATCGCACACTTTTGCAGCTGACGGGGATTTTGTTCAGCTGTAAGCTTCAAGCGTGTCCCGGACGGCATTCACTTTCAGCTTGACTGGATGACGTCAGTTCTTCCAGGACTGCTTTCAGTCATAGTGCCGCACTGCCACCGCCTGGCCGGATTGGCCCATCACAGGCTTCTTAATGCCGAAGAGGTCTTTTTTCCAGGCTTCCGAGCTTCCGAGCTGGACCTTCCAGTTCCAGATCAGTTCCCCTGGAGAAAAGAGCCATTTTGGAAAGTGGACTCTATGACATAGCACCTCACAGAAGCCCCTCCCCTCGTACCCTCCTCAGGCTCCACCCCCCAAGTCCTCAGGTATTTCCCATCCCAGAGCTGGGAACCCTAATTCCACACAACCAAGCTTTTGTAGGGCGGAACAATTGAAGAGGCTTCATCTGAAAGACCTGGATATCAAAGCGGCGGCAGCATCAACTAGCAATTTAAAGTGCATTACTGCAGCAAGGGGAATTAAATCATTATCCTGCTCCTCTTTAAATATCTGTTTTTAAGGCTATTATTTTATGGCTCCAAACAGAAATGTGTTTATCTCTTCACTGTCACAAATGTGTTTTTAAAAGTTTTGTGTCCCCCCCCCCCAATTAAATTTATTTGGAGTTTTGCAGAACTAGATCCAGTGGAAGAAGACAGCACTCATGAAAACAGAAAGGCAGGCTTCAGGGTACTGAGCAAAAATTGCAACAGGGAAGAATTGCTTCACAGGGATGTGGCTCAGTATTGAAGCTGGTCTCCCTGGACTCCTGAGTCAGGATGGATGGTCAGGAAGGACAGTAGCCTCCACGTTAGGCAGCCGGAGGGCTGACTGGTTATCCTCAGATAGACAGGCAGAGAAGGGGGTGGGGAGGCAGACACTGAGCAGGCAGAGAGGTATAGTCACCATCTTATTTGTTCTTTTAAAAGATCATTATCCACCTCTTCTCTGTTCAATTTTATACAGACAGTCAGATTTATTTATTTATTGTTTTATTAAAGCCACTTTGGTGTAGTGGTTAGGAGTGCGGACTCTATTCTGGGAGAACCAGGTTTGATTCCCCACTCCTCCACATGCAGCTGCTGGTGTGACCTTGGGTCAGTTACAAGTTCTTTCAGAGCTGTTCTCTCAAGAGCAGACCTCGAAAGAGCTCTCTCAGCCCCACCAACCTCACGGGGTGTCTGTTGTGGGGAAGGGAAGGGAAAGGAGACTGTAAGCTGCTCTGGGACTCCTTCGGGTAGTAAAGGCCAGGGTATAAATCCAATCTCTTCTTCTTCTTCTTCTTCTAGCCAGCCCTTCCCTTCACAGCAGGCTCAGGGTGAGTTACAACAATGGGTAAACAATAAGAACATAAGAACATAAGAGACGCCAATGTTGGATCAGGCCAAAGGCCCATCCCGTCCAACACTCTGTATCACACAGTGGCCAGAAATACCAGGTGCCATCAGGAGGTCCACCAGTGGGTAGCAATAAATATAAGTCCATAAAGCAAATTATCAAGTCCATTCTCTAACAGGTTCTCCTGGAGAAAATGGCTGCTTTGCAGGATGGACTCTATGGCATTGTACCATGCTGAGGCCCCTCCCCTCCCCAAACCCCACCCTCTCCTGGATCCACCCCCAAAGTCTCCAGGTATTTTCCAATCCAGACCTAGCACCCCTAGCTGAAGTCCTTTTTGGATAATCCTTCATCAAGTTAGGTAATTTCTAGTGTAATGCCAAAAAAAAGTAAGTTTTTGTCTTCTTACCTTTCGAAAAGCCTTATTTCAGTTTTTCAGGGTTCTTAACAATGTAGAAACATAAGCAACATCCTGTTAGCTGTGGGATATCCTATCCAAATGCCCACTACACTGTGCTGTAGTAACTTGGGCATAAGAAAATTTCCATAGGAGTCTGTAACCCATCTAAGGTTTACAAATTTTTCAGATTTTTCCCTCCCTACCAAAAAAAACCCCCTCAGAGGTGTTACAGACTCCTGTGGAAATTGTCTTACGCGAAGCCAATAAAATGCCAAAACAACTCACTGTCTTTCACAGACAATAAGGAAAAATGTCTCTGTTTCAGTGGTTTTTAGAATGGCTTGTGAAAATGTTTATTTACTCCTTCACAATGCCTTTTCTCTCTCCTAGTTGACAGTCAGTGATGCCATTATGTAGCCAAACTTGATTAGCTATTGTGACTGTGACACAGAATCATAGAATCATAGAATGTTAGAGTTGGAAGGGACCTTGTAGGTCATCTAGTCCAACCCCCTGTACTCTGCAGGAGTATACTGAAAGATAGCCCTACATACCTACAACATACCTGAAAGATGGTCATCCAGCCTCCGCATGAAAACGTCCAGCGAAGGAGCATCCACTACCTCCCAAGGCATGCTGTTCCTTACAGACCCTGATTGGCTGAAATCCTCTCTGTGATTTTTCCAGGATGGAGGAAGAAAGGGGGGTGGGCACAGAAGCTGCAATAAAGAGAGGGAATCGCGGGAAAGTGAATGCTTGCACCCCAAAGGATTTTTCAGGAAATCTCTCTCACACACAGAAATAGTTATTTTTGACCTGAGAACCAAAAGCTGACTTGAAAATCAAAAGCTGGAGAATATTCAATACAACTATAACTCAGTACAACTATAATACTTACACATTGCCTAGTTGTACTGAATATTGTCTAGCTTTTGATTTTCAGGTCAAGAAAATAACTATTTCTGTGTGAGAGACTTCTTGAGAAATCCATTTGCTAGTCAACTATGCATTCCCCCCCACTAGAATTCAAAATCCAATGTGTTTCTTTCTCCCTCTAGTGGTAGCATTGAACAAAAATGTTTGCTAGACTGTAGCCAGTGCAACAAACAAGTGTTTTAAAGGACACTATGGACCGCATGATGGCGTGAGCTCCCGTCTCTAGTTCCAGCTCCTGCCAACCTAGGTACCACTTCAGTGGGAAGGTAACAGCATTCCGTGTGCCTTGGTGTTTAGTCATGCCGGCCACATGACCACAGAAATGTCTTTGGACAGTGCTGGCTCTTCGGCTTTGAAACGGAGATGAGCACCGCAACTCTAGAGTCGGATTCGACTGGCTTTCGAGCAAGGGAACCTTTACCTTTACCTTATGGACTATGTAGTAGTATTTAGCTTTCTCTTGGACAAGCAGTGTGTGCCAGAGGACAGTCATCTTAGAAATCATCTCCCAAAGGGCAGTGGAGGTGGGGAAGTGCTGTCATGAGCAGCCAATTTACAACGACCCTGTAGGGTTTTCAAGGCCAGAGACATCCAGAGGTGGTTTGCCATTGACTGCAGCCCTTGTCTTCCTTTATGGTCTCCCACCCAAATAGCCACTTAGCTTCGAAGCTCTGTTGAGATCGGGCTAGCCTGGGCCATCCAGGTGGAGTCTTCTAATAAACTCTACAAAGAGTCCTGAATAGGCTTTCCAGCCCTTAGGTCTGGGTACAGGATCCCCCAGTTTCAGGGACTTCTCCCTGACACAGACCAGCTGGCTGGTGGGGGAACCCTGCTCCTAAACAGGGATGTCACCACACAATGTCCTTGGCGTGATGATGTCACCCAGAAGTGACATCATTGCATCAGGGACGTGATGTGGGGACAATCTAGTACTTCAGCAAACTCTATGGTTTGAGGGCGAAAAGAACAGAGTTTCGCCCAAATATCACAGTGACCCTGTGCAACGTCCCATATGCGATGACATCACTTCTGGGTGGATGTCATCACATCAGGGATGCCACACAATATCCCTGCCCTCCCCTGGAACACCCCCAAAATCCCCCCACCAGAGTGACGAGGGGACCTGTCAACCCTAGTCCTGAAATGTTGTAAAGACTGACAGATTTAGTATGGCAGAAACTCTTGCAGACTATAATCCACTTTGTCAAAAACATCTAATTTGTGAAAGTTTACACCGGAATAAGATGTACCACATCACCAGGTTGTTGTTTTAGCTATAACTTATTGATGCGATTACGTCTCTGGAACTAATTCCTAATAAAAACAGGAAGGGATAGAAGGAATGGACACAGATGTGCCATCAACCTAACTAGTCCAGTAAAAAATATGATCAATGAGTAGACTCACACAGATATGTTGAGCTCATAGCAGTTACCATTTTGAGTCAGACCGTGCTGACTTCCAGCTCTGTTGCAATGCCATTGGTAGACATTCATGCAGGACACTCAAGGCTCTAGCCAATGAACAGCTGGCCTGATTCTCCTGAATTACACAAACCCTCTCCGTTGCTTACCTCTTAGAGATGGTGGTGAACAATTGACATACATTCCTGGCTGTTGCAAGATGAAGGGTGGATGAATGTTCCATTTTAAATGTCTCTGAAATATGTGTGTCTTGGAATATGTGTGTGCCACATTTCAGGTTTGTCTCATGAAGATTTAGCATAATTTTGATACTGTGTAAGCAGGTAAATGAGTGAGAGCAAAACTACACATGATGCTTGAATCCTGTGATTGAAACTCCAGCATCACGTGTCACTTCATCCTGAGCAAATTAGGTGAAACAATACAGCTGACTGTGTTTCTTGTTGTGAAATGATCTCTGGTATGGGTACTTGCCATGTGTGTTGATTGATAATCAGCACTGCCTGGTGTAAAGGATTTGTTGTTGTTTTTACATCCATCACAACATTCCCCTCCCCAGAGAGCTCAGGAAATGTATCCCATTCATCATTGCTAGATTTTTTAAAAGAAGTTGTAGCAGACAATATTGTAGAAGTGGAACCACAGAGACGTTTAGTTAGATAGTCTTCGTTCTCTCAGATGATTTAGAATTAGATTTCTATGATAGAAGATACCACAAGGTTTATTCCCAATGAACATGATCAAAATACTTAGAATGCCACTCTTCTAAACAAACTAGGAGGCTGCATGAAAATGGAAATCCTACTGCAACCAGTGTATCATTCAGACTTGTTATATATTTATTGTATGCATGTATGTATGTAAATCAGGGCCATGGTGGCTCAAAGGTTAAGACGCTGAGCTGCAGAATAGAACGTCTGTAGTTCGGCAGTTCGAGACCCTAGTGCCGCATGACAGAGTGAGCTCCCATCTCTGGCCCCAGTTCCTGCCAACCTAGCAGTTCGAAAGAAAGAAAGAAATTAGAAGTAGATAAATAGGTACCGTACCACTTTGGTGGGAAGGTAACAGCATTCCGTCCACCTTGGCATTTAGTCATGCCGGCCACATGACCACGGAAATGTCTTCGGACAGCGCTGGCTCTTCGGCTTGGAAATGGAGATGAGCACCGCCCCCCTAGAGTTGGATTCGACTGGCTTTTGAGCAAGGGAAACCTTTACCTTTTATGTATGTAATGGAACAGTCTGCTCCTCCCCTAATATCTGCGTGATTTAGTTTGGTCCTACTGGATGGAGCTCTTGTTTCAGTTTCCAGTTTTGTATGTTACCTGAAGTTGTTGGTTGTTGGAGTTGTCTCCTTGCCAATAAATGGCTGAAATTCTTGTTGGTCTCTAAGGTTCTCCTGAACTTGAATCTAACCATTTAACATGCAAGTAACGAAACAGCAGAACTCCCACTATTTAATGGTTCTACTGCAGACCAACATGGCTGTCCTCTCAAACGATCTGTATGTTAGTGGTACTGGGACCATGGCCCTTTCTGTACCCGTATTTTGCCTCAGTACATCCTATTCTTCCATTCTGTGTGCTCTCCCGCTTTCGCGTCCAGTTTGTGTCAGGGCTTTCTCTTGTTTCTGCATTTCTTTTACAGGAATCTGCATTCAGACCACTTCCAGCACACTGTTGCCCTGCAGCTACCAAGACTCCTTTTGCTGCAATTCTTTGTTCTCATCCACTTTTGAATCGCTAATCCTTTCTAAAGTAGAATTGCTTCTGTGGGTATTCAAGTGCTGCCCGCTGCCCCTCCCCCGTTTCCACCTCTCTCTAGGCTGATGCTCCCTCTCCATTCTGTTTTCTTTTCCCTCCTTCTCCAAAGACAAAAGAGGACGTGTCCTCCTGCACGGGCAAACTTTTAAAAAGCCAGAGAGAGCATAAGAAGGAATCAGTAAACATAAAGGACTAGACAATTCCCTGCTCCCAAATGTGTCAGTCTTGCAGTTTGGTGTAGTGGTTAAGTGCGCGGACTCTACTCTGGGAGAACCGGGTTTGATTCCCCACTCCTCCACTTGCACCTGGCTGGGTGACCTTGGGCAAGACATGGTTCTGATAAGAGCTGTTCTTGAAAAAGAGCAGTTTCTGTCAAGAGCTCTCTTAGCCCCACCTACCTCACAGGGTGTCTGTTGTGGGGAGGGGAAGGGAAAGGAGTTTGTAAGCCGCTCTGAGACACCTTTGGGTAGTGAAGGGCGGGGTAGAAATCCAATCTCTTCTTCTTCTTCTGCATGTGGGGGCCTGGATTTCCCCCTCCCTTCCCTTTCTTTTTGCAGAATCAGGGAGGGAGGGAGGGCTTGGCAGCCGGTTAGCTCAAAGAATGCAGGTTTTGTTTGTAGATGCAGAATGCATACAGAATACACAAATAAATAAACTGGAGCAGGGGAAAACAGTGCAGACGGAAAGTGTGCGACTGCAAAATCAACCCTTCAGGCTTGACTCCTCGGATTCTCCAAAGCGAGCTGTCAGTGCAATAAGGGCCCCTCCTAGTACTGTTTCCATCGTACCTAAAATCACGGACCCCAAAATGTATGCCGTATCTAAACTTACTGATGCTTTTTCCGGTGATCTTCTTGAATACGTTCAGAATCTTCACCGTCAGCACTGAGACGTTATAGAAACAAACCCTCTCATTTCCATTGCCGTGTTTTGAGATTTTTTTTTATCGTTTCTCACTCTGACTCTGCCCTTTAAAAGCATTCATTAGAGCATGAGTAAACATGGGCATCCGGTTGTTTGGTTTGAAGATATTCATCTTGCCTGGGGATGCTGATGCTCTAATCCTGCTTACTGTGCCTTCAATTTTCCTGTGTCAGCAGTGGGTAACTGGCCGACCAAGGAGCTTAATCTGGCCCATGAGATCTGGTTGTAACCCCTGATCCCATAGACTACCCAGTCTGTTAGGCAATTCAAGTGCTTTTGGGTGCACCTGCTGCAGGCAAATGACTCTTTGATCTTCTCTTCCACAATGTGAACAGTAACAGAAGCTCTGCAAGACTTCTCCCATATGCAAGCTAAAAGGCAAGCAAGGGAGTGGGTGGCTGAAATTCATAAGGGGGGGCAGTCTTTCAAAGGCTGTTGGGTGGGGTGTATTGTGGATGAGCGAGTCATTGGGTGGTGCCAGTGCTTCTAATCCAGTGTTTTACACTTTGCAAAACAATGCCCATCCACAGCATCTTTCAGGGTACAGCTGATTCTTGTTAGGTCATATTAAGTATGTGCCCTTGCTTAAGGCCATAATCATCCTGCAGGGTGAGAATAGGGTCTACTTAGAATCATAGAGTTGGAAGGTACCTCCAGGGGCATCTAGTCCAGCCCCCTGCATAATGCAGGAAATTCACAAATGCATTTATTAAAATCTTCTGGATGTTTGTTTGGATTTTACTGGTCAAGGGAAATATACTGAGAAGATGTGTGTTTGGATGCAACCACTTCCTTATCTGGCATGTGTACTGCTGGTGTGATCTTCCCTGACTCCACTTGGGGGAGGGTGGAATATAATAAATAAATAAATACCTCCCACACACACACGCAGTGACCACTGTTCCACGCCAAGAAGATGACAAAAAATCTCCAGGATCTCCAGCCAAACTGGCCTGGAGAAAAACTGCTTCCTGACCCCAAAGTGGCGATCGGCATTTCCCTGTGCATGTAAGAAAGGGCCACAAGAACTAAGCACTGAGGCCACCCTTCCTGCCCTCCCTCTCATGATCTGCCTAAATTCATGAGACTTGGTCCTGTACTCTTCACTAGAATCCCAGTAACCAGAAAGTGTAAAGTAACCCACTGGAAACTGTCAAGTGGTTTACCAGCAGCCCATTATCTACTTTTTACCCATCTCTTCTATAAAACTTCTGGGAAGGGTTGGATTACAGACACTTCTAGAAAACAGACGTTAGCATAATTATCCCTGTTCTTCGTTGATGTTTTCATCAGTGAATCTGAGCCTTTTCTTCATCGCTGAGTGGCCACAGCCAGGCCTCATATCTCTTGAACATGAGTTTTCAGGTGAGACGACTGTAGCTTCTAGGGAAGATGTAAGGTCCAGGTCCTTCTTACCGAGAGATAGTAGCTCTGTCTTTGAATGGATTGGAGCAAGGCTACTGATCCTGCACTTCCAGCTCTATTGCTCCATGAAACCTTGCTGACCCTTCTTCCGTTTTGTTGTATGGAAATGCACAGTCCTATTGTTCACTGCAAACAATGTCGGTTGAGGAAACTGTTGGAGGCAGTGTCAGGGAAGGATCTGGCAACATCAAAGACAAGGCCAGATCAAAGCATTGAAAAGAGGCATTAACATCTTCCCATAAGGCTGCTGTTTTAACCGATGTCCTAGCCAATGCTCCCTCTGAGCTGTGGAGTCTTGTGAGCAAAAATTCCACTTTGTGAGCTACTGGGATTAAAGTTGGGAGCGAGCAATTTGGCTACTGCATAAATTAGTGTGCTCTGGAGCCCTCCTTCCTGAGCTACAACGAAAATCTGTGAGCTGCCCGAGGCTAAAAAACTGTGAGCTAGCTCACACTAACTCAGCTTAGAGGGAACAAGGTTCTACAATGCTGTCTTATCTTCCTCTTAGGTAGAGTTCTCAGGTCACATCCCGGAGATCTGCTGTGTTCCATCTGTCTTCTCTCTCACCTACCACGCAGCACTCCTGAAGTCTTGGGCATATGGATGGAACAGATAGGAGTATTGCCACTTCACTGGTAGTTTGAAAAGGCCCTGACCTGGATAGCCCAGGCAAGCCTGATCTCATCAGATCTTGGAAGCTAAGCAGGGCCAACCCTGGCAAGTACTTGGAGGGGAGACCTCTCAGGAATACCAGGGCTGGGATGCAGAGGCAGCCAATCAAGCCACCGGTCTGAAAAATGTCCTAGCCCCACTAAAAGTCACCATGACTTCCAGCCATGCAAGCACATACACACACATACACACAAAATACCAAATGAAAAAAGAAAAGGACATAATACATGGTGAACTGGCAACCATAATCCCACATCAACAGGGTTGCCAGGTCTTACTTTTCATCCGCCGGGGGGATCCTGATAACCCTACAGTCCCCCCCCCCAAATGCTAGATCTCTGTGCAGTAGGTTTTGTGGAGAGAGATAAACTGACTGGCCCAAGTTAACACAGGAAGAGTCCACGGTAGAGTGGGGGATTCCATCCTGGGTCTCTCCAATCTTCCTAGTCTGACATTCTAACTGCCATAGTCTACTGGCTCTCCATTCAGTTCAGTGGGGTTCAACTAGGCAAAGAAGGAAGGAGCACCCAAAAGGGCTGTGATGGGGCCTGCATGTGGGAGGGGAGCCAAAGTATCATGGGACCTAAATGTGGAGGGGGGGGCTGAAGTAAGGGAGGAAGTTACAGGAGACTGAGAGAAGATATGTATGTACGTGCCACCCCATGCCATATGCCCTCCAAAACAGCCATCTCCTTTTCTTGCTGGCACAGGTAGAAAAGGCCCTTCCTTGCCTTTCTTCAATTTGTGACCGATTTATGGCAACCCCAAGCAAGGGGCTTTCAAGGCACGTGAGAAGCAGAGGTGGTTTGCCACCGCCTTCCTCTGCAGAGTCTTCCTTGGTGGTCTCCCTTCCAAGTACCGACACCGCTTAACTTCTAAGATTTGACGAGATCAAGCGACCCCATGCCACATGCCCTCCAAAACAGCCATCTCCTTTTCTTGCTGGCACAGGTAGAAAAGGCCCTTCCTTGCCTTTCTTTCATGTAAACAGTTTTTATAGTCTTTGTCCCTTCCTTCCTTCCCTTTGCAACTGTGTCTGTGCCTTGCAGAGCAAGGTGTGCAATTGCCGTCAAGCTGCAACCACCCCCCGTCCAAACCGGCACGTGGTGCTAAATTTGTGCAGACTCAGGTCATGCCTCATTTTGACTGGCAAAGCCACATATTTGCCATATCTGCTCTCTTACTGGAAACACCCTTAACTGTGTTGGCAAGTGGCCTGCAAAGTGTTCTTTGCTTTTGTGATTGGCACGGGAGCCAGACACTTTACTGCGAGCAACGGTTCAGGACAGCAACGGCCTACCCAATGGCTGTCTCTATGGCCGCCTCCATGACTGGTCCCTGATCCACCCGGGGGAGGGAGCAAATAGCACTTTAAGCCATCGATGAATGCTAATGATTTTATCGGTAATTTATCATTAATTTATTGTATATGCTAACCTGTTGTTCACCACCCTGAGCCCTTCGGGGAAGTTTGGTCTATGAATTTTGTTAGATCGCCGCTAACCAAGACCCGGAGAGTGATTTCAACCAAAGTGATCAGCTTTATTGAAGATACGAACAAACGCTTGAATTCAGTCATAACCAGAACAGATTAACATTGGGAGCTAGGCTCCTTTTAAACGTTCCCGGGCTAATGTAGCCACGCCTATTTACAATTAACAACCAATGAGGCTGTGTAGATAACAACCAATGAGAGTCTTTCCCTCTCAGGAATTGGCACAGTTCTGATTGGTCGCCGTTCCGGAGCGACCAATAGTGAGTCCGTTCTGAGGAGCCTTCGTCCGGCTCGAAGCTTAACATAGGGAGTGAATGTGGCGATTCAAGTAAGCTATTTTAATACATTACAAATTTAATTATTATTATTATTATTATTATTAATAATAATAATAATAATAATAATAATAATAATAATAGCAACAACCACAACAACATGAGATACAACCTCCTCCTCGCCAGCAGGATTCCCTCTGGTGTGATTTTCTCGACATTCTTCTTTTAGAAGGACAAACTAAACAAGACGGCAGCTTGCAAACGAGATTTGGGACTTTAGTTTCATCTATGACTCTTCCCCCGCCCAGCTGGAAGATTGACAACAACAACAAAAAGATCTAGCCAGGGTTCTGTGGAGCTAGAGTGTATCACTACTGCTGCTTCTCTTTATATAAAAGCATAATGCAGTGGGATGGTTGTCACAGAACATTTCCATCACACTGGGCACTTGAAAGCCCTCAAGAAAACAGTTGGGAGGGAGAACTAAATATTTTGAAAGGACTGAGGAGAAAACGAGATCTGTAATGGCTTTCTAAACTGACATACCCTCGCCAATTATTGGTGGAAATGATCCATCAAGGAAGCTTAAATAACTACCTGCAACAAAAACCTGCCACCCCTTCATTGTGATCCATCAGTAAAGGTTCGTCTCTTGAGGCCCCCAGCTCCCTGGGAAAAACAATCCCCTTTCATTGTGCAGCTCGGGAAGGAAAATGTATTCAGACATTTCTGTTACACTAAAATCAGAATAATAACACGTTTATGCATCACGCACTTTGAGCTGAAGAAGAAGAGTCACAATGGAGGGTCCACAGAAGTGTCAAAACCTATTTGGGCTGAGAAGAAGCAAAGATGGGCGTTCTTTCTCAAGAGAAAAGAGGGGCAGGAGAGTAAAGGTATTTACAACACACTCAGAAAAGTTAAAAAAAAAAGTTCCCTCACCTCAGTTTTATTTCAGAATATAACTAAGGACCAAATTACACAATATCTTTTTTAATGAGTTGGGTCCAGGGAACTCCCTCATTGTAGAGGTTGTGGGAGTCAGATTTGGCTTGGGACTGTGGTGGGGACAGGGTACAAGACGTTCCTGTCTCCCTACATGCCATTTTTGTGAGCCAAAACAGCCCTAGTGGGGTGTCATCTGCATAAGTTTGGAACCCAAATCAGTCTCCTACAGGTGTTAAAATAACATTCCCCACAGAGACTATGGGGAATGCTGTGGAAGCAAGTCAGGAACCTGCCCCAACTTGATAAAAAATCAATCATGCAGTTTGGTTTTAATAGTAAACCAATTTGAAATCCTTTTCTGGCTAACAGCAGTATACAAAGGTGATAAAGAGATGGATGGATGGATGGATGGATGGATGGATGGATGGATGGATGGATGGATGGATGGATGGATGGATGGATGGATGGATGGATGGATGGATGGATGGATGGATGGATGGATGGATGGATGGATGGATGGATGGATGGATGGATTCAGGCCCATAGCTACCGTGGGGCCTGCCCCCCCCCAGTTTTTATGGGCCCCTCCCCTGATCCTCGGCTCCTCCTCCCTCTCCCCGGCCCCCTCACCCCCAATCGATCGCCTGCCAGTGTCGGTCCAGCCCCAGCCCCTGTTCCCCTCCAAGCCGCTTGTGCTTTGCCTCTCCCCGATCATCGCTTCTGTTTTTTCTTTCCTGGATCAGTTTTCTCCACTCTTCCCGCTCCCACTTTTTCCTGTTAGCCCAATTCCAAAGGCTCTGCGCCCAGCGAAGGCTGGAATCTCATCTTTCTGTAGAAGCAGGAGGCCGCTAAATCTGTGTGCATTGTAAATTTAAAAGCAACTTAATTTCTCTCTGACTGCTGAGTCCCTGTTTGGGGGCCAGCACTGCCGGGTTTCCACGTCACATGGCCATTTGAATACAGAGCTGGGTAAGCTGGGCACCCTCTATCCATGCCTCAGCTTGGCATCAGGGAGGGAAGGAGGGAGGTGAGGGTGAATCTCAGTTCTGGCGGCAGCAGCAGTGTGAGCAATTTTTTAATTTGATTTTTATTTGTTGTGACATCAGTGCACTTTTTGTGATGTCAGTGCACACGTGTGGAGCTTTTGCCCCTCACTTTCCCCAGGGTCCCCACACACACTAAAAAATTCCTAGCTACGGGCCTGGATGGATCCATCAATCAATGGAGTGGTCCTCTGAAGTTCCGGAAAAACAGTCTTTCCCGTATGCTCTTGAAACCACTGGAACAAACTCCCATTGATTTTTGTGCAGATTCTTGACTGCATTCAGATCTAATACACATATTCTCTCTTTGCTTAAAATCTAGGGCTGCCAGCCTCCAGGTGGGGCCTGGGGATCCCCTGCTTTTACAACTGATCTCCAGGTGACAGAGCTCAGCTCCCCTGGAGAAAATGGCTGCTTTGAAGGGTGGACTCGGCATTGTACCATGCTGAGGCCCCTCCCCTCCCCAAGCCCCACCCTCTCCTGGCTCCACCCTCAAAGTCTGCAGATATTTTCCAACACAAACCTGGCCACCCTATTAAAGTCTGTATTAGGAAACTCTTGCAATACATTACATGCATAAAAATGGTTTTCTATTTTTTTTTTTTAAGAGATGCTAAGAAAGAGAAGATCTTGGACAGCAGACCAGTTGGGGACCCATAACTCAAGAATAATCGTGTTGGTTACCTGAAAAGACCATGACAACCAGGATTCCTTGGGGAATAGACTTTGTCTGCTGACGAACACCTACCCACGTGGCTTCAGGCACCTTTTAAAGAATGGCACACTGTCTGCCCTGTCAAGAATCCTATGATAAAGGTGCTCTCTGCCTGATGCAGTCGTTAATCAAGATGGCATAAGAGGCCAGAGGAAGTTCAATACACAGAGCTGTTTGGCCAGGCCTTGGAGCCTGTCGTTTCTAATTCATCTGTTAAGCTTTGGTCTCTATTACTCAAGGGAACTGAGAGGGAAACAGAAGGTGCCATTTCCTGAAAGAGGTAAATTGGCAAGAGAGGAATGGCCACTGAGGAGAACCGTAATTCGGAAATGAATTAGCATCTAATATCAGGAAAAATGAACCACAATCAAGATGAGCAGAAAACAGCGACATGAATAAAAACAAGAGACAGAGAATGGACTCAGGATGCACCTTTGCTCATTAAAAAAATGAAACAAAATCCCATTCATTATTGTCCCTGCAGTGAAAATGAACAGGAAAACTAACAGCATTTGTTAATATTGCTGGTGCTTGGCTGTCTGGTTTAGGAAGTTCAAACTGACTCAGAGGGAAGGGAAGACATTAAAGAGATGAAAGTGACAGGGAATCTTTCCAATCATCACAGTCAAACATCTGGCCACATAGGTAAGTCTTTCCACAGCATTTCCACCAGTCACCAATGGCTTGGGGAAGGCTTATTTGGTTCTGCACAAACAGCACATCCACCCCAAACACCCACACACAGCCAATAACTCTTCATCTACTCTAGTGCGTCCTCTTTAAGCATTTTCAGGCTTGTCCTGGCATTTTGCAGTTAGCATTGCTACTATAGGACTGACCAGCATGGGAGAGAGTGTGATTGATCTGCTGTTTTTGCTAGCACGTGACAAGAGTAATACTGTAGTGTTTAGCTACTTGTGTGGTTTTTCTTTCCCTTTCGTTTTAGTGCAAGTCTCTCTGTTAATTTTGTATTCTCTAAGTCTGCTACTGTTACTGTTGTATTTTGCTGTGATTTATTTTTGCAGTGCACACAAGTAATGAGTTCATTTCTTTATTTTATCACAAAACGTATATGCTGTATAAGAGTCATTTTCCTCCTCCCCTTCCTTCCTGCGATCTTTGCTCAGGAGGCAGAGAGGAATCGGGGTGTGTATGAGAGGGCTTACTCAAGTAAACTAAAGTAGGAAGTCAAAAGGTAACCGGAATAACAGACAAGTTTGGCCTTGGAAAGCAAAATGAAGCAGGGCAAAGGTTAACAGAGTTTTGTCAAGAGAACACACTGGTCATAGCGAACACCCTTTTCCAACAACCCAAGAGGCGACTCTACACATGGACATCACCACATGGGCAACACCGAAATCAGATTGACTATATAATTTGCAGTCAAAGATGGAGAAGCTCTATCCAGTCAGTAAAAACAAGACCTGGAGCTGACTGTGGTTCAGATCATGAGTTACTCATTGCAAAATTCAGACTTAAACTGAAGAAAATTGGGAAAACCACTAGGCCATTCAGGTTTGACCTAGATCGCATCCCAGATGAATATACGGTAGAGGTGAAGAATAGATTCAAGGGTCTGGATTTGATAGATAGAGTGCCTGAAGAACTATGGACGGAGGTTCGTGACATTGTACAGGAGGCAGCAATCACCACCATCCCAAAGAAAAAGAAATGCAAGAAAGCAAAGTGGCTGTCTGATGAGGCTTTACAAATAGCAGAGGAAAGAAGGAAAGCGAAAGGCAAAGGCGAAAAGGAAAGATTTACCCAACTGAACGCAGATTTCCAGAGAACAGCAAGGAGAGATAAGGAGGCCTTCCTGAATGAACAGTGCAAAGTAATAGAAGAAAACAATAGAATGGGAAGGACTAGAGATCTTTTCAAGAAAATTGGAGAAATCAAGGGAGCGTTCCATGCAAAGCTGGCCATGATAAAGGACAAAAACGGTAGGGACCTAACAGAAGCAGAAGAGATTAGGAAAAGATGGCAAGAATACACAGAAGAACTATACAAGAAAGACCTCGATGTCCTTGACAACCACGACGGTATAATCACTGACCTCGAGCCAGACATCCTGGAATGTGAAGTTAAATGGGCCTTAGAAAGCATTGCTAACAACAAAGCTAGTGGAGGTGATGGTATCCCAGCTGAGCTATTCAAAGTCTTAGAAGATGATGCTGTTAAAGTGCTGCACTCAATTTGCCAGCAAATTTGGAAAACGCAACAGTGGCCACAGGATTGGAAAAGATCAGTATACATTCCAATCCCAAAGAAGGGCAATGCCAAGGAATGTTCAAACTATCGCACAATTGCACTCATATCACACGCTAGCAAGGTCATGCTCAAGATCCTACAAGCTAGGCTTCAACAGTACGTGGATAGAGAACTACCAGAAGTACAAGCTGGGTTTCGAAGAGGTAGAGGAACGAGAGATCATATTGCCAACATTCGCTGGATTATGGAGAAAGCAAGAGAGTACCAGAAAAATATCTACTTCTGCTTCATTGACTATGCTAAAGCCTTTGACTGTGTGGATCACAACAAACTATGGCAGGTCCTTAAAGAGATGGGAGTACCAGACCACCTCACATGTCTCTTGAGAAACCTGTATAAGGGCCAAGAAGCGACAGTTAGAACCGGATATGGAACAACTGATTGGTTCAGCATAGGAAAAGGAGTACGACAAGGATGTATATTGTCACCTTGCTTATTTAATATATATGCAGAGTACATCATGCGAAATGCTGGCCTGGATGAATCACAAGCGGGAATTAAGATTGCTGGGGAAAAGATCAACAACCTCAGATATGCAGACGATACCACTCTAATGGCAGAAAGTGAAGAGGACCTTAAGAGCCTCTTGCTCAGGGTAAAAGAGGAGAGCGCAAAAGTGGGCTTGAAGCTCAACATCAAAAAAACTAAGATCATGGCATCCGGCCCCATCACTCCTTGGCAAATAGAAGGGGAAGTCGTGGAAGTGGTGACAGACTTCACGTTCCTGGGATCCCAGATCACCGCAGACTGTGACAGCAGCCATGAAATTAAAAGACGCCTGCTCCTTGGGAGGAAAGCGATGGTGAACCTAAACAGCATGATAAAAAGTAGAGACATCTCCCTGCCAACAAAAGTCCGCATGGTCAAAGCAATGGTATTCCCAGTAGTCATGTATGGCTGCAAGAGTTGGACTATAAGGAAGGCCGAGCGCCGAAGAATAGATTCTTTTGAACTGTGGTGCGGTAGAAGACTCTTGAGAGTCCCTTGGACTGCAAGAAGAACAAATCAGTCAATCCTAAAAGAAATCAACCCTGACTGTTCCCTGGAAGGCCAGATAATGAAACTGAAGCTCAAATACTTTGGCCACCAAATGAGAAGGGAGCACTCACTGGAGAAGACCCTGATGCTGGGAAAGATTGAAGGTCAAAGAAGACGGGGACAGCAAAGGATGAGATGGTTGGACAGTGTCATCGACGCAATGAACATGAAATTGAGCCAACTTCAGAGGACAGCGGAAGACAGGAGGGCCTGGCGGGAGCTGGTCCATGGGGTCGCAAAGAGTCGGACTCGACTGTGCGACTGAACAACAAAACCTCACTTGCTCCCTCCCTCCTGTTGTATGGGGTAGCGTGCCTCAAGCTGTGCCCTTTCTCTCTCTATCCATGGCTTGAGACACAGATAGGTGCATTTCAGTGCATGCATGTTCTGTCTCTCACACCCCCTTCCCCCTGGCCAGCTAACTGACTGTAGCACAGTCAGGCGTTTCTGGTCTATGCGTGTAATGGGTAGTCGAGCTCATAGGTAAGACTTTTGACCACAGTGTAATATCTCTGAAGTGAAAAAAGGGTCATTATTCACTATGATACACTCTTAATTCTCTAGAGCACAAGGCTCTGGAAAACGGTCTCAGATCACTACAGGGTATTACAGACTAAGAATAAGAACATAAAACACACGAGGCTACATAGGTTACAGAGTCACTGTTGTTGCCTTGGCATTTCTTTCCTTGGAATGGACTTAAGCCTTCAGGAACTTTGGAAATAGAGGCTGGTCAAAACAGAATTCATTTGCTCCCTGTTCCTGGCCCTTGTCTGGACATTTTAACCCTTCCTGTTCTAGCCGGGAGGTTAAATGTTAACCTGTCATGAAACTGGACAGGATATTTTTTAATTCAGGCCTGCTGGTAACCCTGCCTGTTTTTAGTCTGCTTTTTCCCGGCTTTTCTCAGACTGCGTTTGTGATTATGTTTCCCTTTGGTTCACTTCCAAGCCGAAGGTAATTTACAAGCATACACATTCCCTCGGACTCTTCCTCCTCCCTCCCCTTGGGGGCCAGTTGGTCTCTCCTTAATAGTCAGTTTTGCACTCGGTGTGTCTTTTGAAACAGGAGATTAGGGAAGTAATTGCTTTTGTCTGACTTGTTTACAGGAACAGCCAGCTACCTCAGTTGGTTAGAATGCTATTAACTGCAAGGTTGTTGGTTTAATATCCCATTTGGGCAAGTTCATTTTTGGGAAAAAAAAATAGTTTTCTTTTACATTGACTCTGACCACAAACATCTCAAATGTGAGGATGATGCTCTCGAGCCTGCACTGGGACAGCAGCAGCCTGTTTCAAAGAAAAAGTCTGGTCCAGCTCAACATCTGGTTTTCCCCCTTTGCCTGTAATCTCATTTCCAAATAACGCTGGGGGGCAATTCTGGGTGTAAAGCATTGGCCTCTCCACCTCCCCTCCTAGGGAACCTCCTCCACCAAGCTGCCATGAAGCAGCCTCCCCACTGCCTCTCTGGCCAAGTGGTCAGTGTCTTCTCCTGGGGACATGCATCTTTTACAACTTTTAACTGCACACGCACACACACCACCTCTTGCCAGACTTTTAAAGCATTCCCTGCCAATGATTTTTTTTCTCCATCCATCCCAGATTAGCGTTAAACTCCTAACACTTAACTAAACTCTCCTTTTAAAAAGACCAAAATTGTACAGATGGAAAACCCAACCAATGGTGGAACTTGTACACTGATGAAGGGGAGGACCCCACAGTAAATTCAACTCAAAGAATCTCCTATTTCAAAAGACACGCCCAGTGTGAAACTGACCTATCAGGAGAGATCATTTCAGATCCTTTTCATCAGAACAAAAGCCACTGTGATGTCATATGCTCCAAGTGCCCCTATTTACTTGGGAGTCCCCAGTGTTCCCTCTAAGCTGAGTTAGTTTGAGCCAGCTCACAGTTTTTGAGCTTCCAGCTCACACATTTTTGTCTTCGCTCAGGAAGGATGGCGCCAGAGCAAACTAATTTATGCCGTAGCCAAATTGCTTGCTCACAGCTTTAATGTCAGTAGCTCACACAGTAGAATTTTTGTTCACAAGACTCCACCGCTTAGAAGGAGCATTGCTCGGGACAGTCCAATATTTTCTGAAACCTGTCCTTCAACTGTTCATATTTTATCCTAATTGGGGAAAGACTGGCTCAAAGGTTATTAGTGGGAATTGCTAGCATTATTATTTTCCTAAGTCCATCTCCCTTTCCAAAAGTCTCTAAAAGTTAAAATCTCTGAGTGAGTGGACAGAGGCATTGTGCCTCTAATGGGCATATCTGTCAATACATAGCCAAGAACATTAAAGTGAGGAGGAGGAGGAAATAGGATTTATACCCCGCTCTTCATTCAAAGTCTCAGAATGTCTTACAAACTCCTTTCCCATCCCCTCCCTACAACAGACACCCTGTGAGGTCGGTGGGGCTGAGAGAGCTCTGAGAGAACTGTCCTGGAGAGAACAGCTCTGACAGAACTATGGCTTGCCCAAGATCACCCAGCAGCTGCAAGTGGAGGAGTGGAGAATCAAACCTGGTTCTCCCAGATTAGAGTCCACGCACTTAACCACTACTCCAAACTGGTGTAGGACTCAGTTTACCATTTCACAAGCATGTGAAGCTCTCTTTAAATTACTGATAACAGATCATAGGACAATCAGGTTTTCCTAGCATAGCATCAATCCAAAGAGCATCAATCCAAAAAAGTGTCTCAGAGTAAATGAATTCAGCAGGCAGAGAAGATCAGTGATGTTTAAAGGGCTGAAAGTTCAGACAATATCTGATATGAGAAGAGGAGTACGCCAATCACATCCGTGGTTTCATCTGTGAAATGCTGGAAGGTATAAGATAGCTCTTTTCACTGCCATTCATGACTTGTCATCCAAACATCCCCTTGCAGAAAGTTGGTGCACCACGACAGGTAACCCACCCAACGTGTGACCCACCAAACCTAATGCAGCCCATTGGACAAGAGTCAGATATTTGGCAATTGTCTTTTTTTTTTAAGGTCCCAGACAGGCAACAAGACTGATTGGTTTGTCTAGCTTTTGTTGGGTTATCATACATGGCTGGTAAACTGCATTTGCTTTTCTGGGCTACGTGATGTGCGCCCCTGACCTCTGGGCTTTTATGAACAGTTGTAACGACATGGAGGGACGCTGCCTGGTGTGGTTGCTCAGCAGTGAAGTATGAAACAAGTGAGGGGACAAGCATGGCAGAGTGCAGAACTGGGCTGCCAAAGGGATGGGTCCATTCTTTCCATGAAAGCAGAGACTGGCTGTCTTTTCTCACAGGTTGGTGTCATGGTTAAGAGCGGCGGACTCTAATCTGGAGAGCCATGTTCAATTCCCCACTCCTCCACATGCAGCCAGCTGGGTGACCTTGGGCCAGTTCTCTCAGAGCTCTCTCAGAGCTGTTCTCTCAAGAGCGGTAAAGCGGTTCTCTCAGAGCTCTCTCTCAGCCCCACCTACCTCACAGGGTGTCTGTTGTGGGGAGGGGAAGGGAAGGAGTTTGTAATCCGCTCTGAGACTCCAAGTGAAGGGCGGGGTATAAATCCGACTCTTCTTCTTGTCGAAGGCTTTCACAGCCAGAGTTCATTAGTTGTCGTAGATTTTCCGGGCTGTATGGCCATGATCTCGGCATTGTAGGACCTGATGTTTCGCCAGCAGCTGTGACTGGCATCCTCAGAGGTATAACACAGAAAGACACAGAGAATATTCCGTCTATCTTTCTGTGTTATACCTCTGAAGATGCCAGTCACAGCTGCTGGCGAAACGTCGGGTCCTACAATGCCAAGACCACAGCCACACAACCCAGAAAACTACAACTAATCTACTTCTTCTTCTTCTTCCCAACTCTAGAGTAGGCTGGAGTTCTCTCTTCTCTCCAAGTGATACAAGCTCTAATTAAAGACAGCAAATTACTCTGGGGGATGATTGCCACCACAGCCTACGCCCCGTGAAGGTTCTTCATAGCTTTATAAATAACAGGGTGCATTTTTGTGGCAAATAGCATAGTACAAAATGCATGCTTTATTAACTCATTTGCTATAAGAGTTGCACAGGAAACCCAAATTAGAAGCTCAGGAAGCTGCAGGGTTGCTTTGAAAAAGAAAGAAATTCTCCTAGAATGTCAATTACAGTGTGCTCAAAAGAAAGTAGCCAAGCCGAGTTCAGGTGACCTTTCAGGTGTCAATCACAGGGAAAGAACACAGAACATTCAGAATTCTAGTCACTGTGTTGTAGGGTGAGGCCCGGAGTTCTTCTGGAATCACATCTAATATCCAGACTACGGAGATCAGTTTCCCTGAAGGAAATGGCCATCGTGGTGCCTCTGGGCATCATGGTGCCCACTGACACCTTTCTTGATGCCCTCCAAAAGTTCTAGGAAGTGGGTGGGGCCAGGTGGAGCTCTTGCTCAGCAGGGCTTTTGATTGGCCAGTGGAGATCTGATTGACTTTGGCCCCGGTCACACGGGAGGTTTTGGCCCGGAAGAGGGATGGATCGGGGGCACAGCAAACAGGCGCGATCAAACTGCAACATCTGGGAAGCGGCGCGCACCCATCCCTGATCCGTCCCTAGAGCCAGAAAACCCGCTGCAAAAAAAGAACCTGCAAAAGAGCAGGACTTACCGGAAACAGCGCAGCAAGTGCGGTCGTGAGATCGCCGGCGCGCCCGTCTTCCGGAGCAATCAAGGCTCCTGGCTGAACTGCGCATGCACACACATGCGCAGTTCGGCTGCCTCGCTCTCCCTTCAGTGGCTTCCCCCCGGCATCTGATCGTGCCGGGGAGGAACTGGGCGGCGGTTCAGGGGATCTATCTGATCCCACCGCCGCGTCTCTCTTTTGGTGCAGCTCTAAAAAGCCGCACTTTGGCCGTTCTTTTTTCCCCCGTGTGGCAGGGGCCTAAGCTGATTAAAATGGCATTGTGGCCAGTGGTAGCTGCCAATGCAGTGTTGGTTTTATTCTCTTTCATTCCTCTTTTCCAGTATATATATATATTAAATTACCTCTCTTCTCCCCTGCACTTGAGCTTCCTGTATGTGTGTGGCTCCAGCAGCTGTAGTGGTCATTTTTTTGGTTGTGCCCACCACCCTGTGTCGGAATCCCAAAAGTGCCCTGGCTGAAAAAGTTTGGGGAACTCTGTTCTATGGCATAACATCCGTGCTGAGTTCCGTTACCTCCCAGGGAGCCAGCTTGGTGTAGTGGTTAAAAGCAGCAGACTCTAATCTGGAGAACCAGATTTGATTCCCTGCTTCTCCACATGCAGCCAGCTGGGTGACCTTGGGTCAGTCACAGTTCTCTCAGAGCTCTCAGCCCCACCTCCCTCACAGTATGTCTGGGGAGAGGAAGGGAAGGTGATTGTAAGCCACCCTGAGACTCCTTCGGGTAGCGAAAAGTGGAGTATAAAAACCAATTCTTCTTCTTCCCCAGGTTCCGCCTTCCCCAGGCATTGTTCCCCAAATTTCCAGGAATTTCCCAGGCCAGAGTTGGCAACCTGATTATGCTGGCCTATTCAAATAACCCTAAGCTTACCTAGTGACATCAGCCATCCATTCAGACCTTCTAGTCCTTAAAATATTTAACCTACTTTCAGAGTTACACAGAATCCCTTTTTAAGGTTCTGTGTTTGCCCCTGTTTCCAGCTCACATCTTTGATAACATGCGGTTTCTCGCCTGCAGCCTGAAGTGGTATCACCCCAACAGGGCTGTAGTGTGTGGCTATTATGAATATACATCAGCTCCCCGTTAAGGAAGGCACGTATCCCAGGGCATGACGTACGTCCTGCCAGTCATGAGGAGAACTTCTTCTATATTCCAGAATATTTATTTATTTTGTACTCCGCCCACCCCACAAAGCAGGCTCATAACGGCTTCTCAACAGAATGGGAACAACTTGTGGCTGACCAAGACACTAGTAGAGGCTGATTTTTTTTTTCAGCCAGAGATTAATGAGAACGTGTTAATAACTGCATAAATTCTGTGCCGGGCCCCAGTACTGAAAACTGTGCTTCTGATCAGTTCTTGTGTAATGCCGACTGGGCCCTTATCTGTACAATCTGATTAGTACTGTGGATTTAAACTGGATGAATGGTCATTCTCTCTCTCCAGAAATGCCGGTGGTGTGATGTGGGAGGAATGGTAGTGGTTCTCTAACTGAGAATCCTTCCATTAGCCCCCTCGCCGAGCTACCATGATCAGTGTTCTTTGGAGATCACATTACAGTGTTCATTTTTACTTTGCCTCACTTACACTCAAGGCAGCTCACAGATCAATAAAATAAAATGACAATACAATGCAATTAAAACTTGGATTCATCATAACCACAGTACTTTTTCTAAAAAGCAGTTTTAAACAAGCATAGACTGACAGTGCAGATATACTATAAATTTCCTATGGTATAAGAACATAAGAGAGAACATAAGCGAATCCAATGTTGGATCAGGCCAATGGCCCGTCTAGTCCAGCACTCTGTCACACAGTGGCCAAAAATACCAGGTGCCATCAGGAGGTCCAGCAGTGGGGCCAGGACACTAGAAGCCCTCCCACTGTTGTCCCCCCCAAGCACCAAGAATACAGTGCATCACTTGCCTCAGCCTGAGAGTTCCTACCTATACCTTGTGGCTAATAGGCACTGATGGACCTCTGCTCCATATGCTTATCTAATTCCCTTTTGAAGCCGTCCATGCTTGTAGCTGCCACCACCTCCTGTGGCAGTGAATTCCATGTGTTAATCACTCTTTGAGTGAAGAAGTACTTCCTTTTATCTGTTCTAACCCGACTGCTCAGCAATTTCATTGAGTGCACACGAGTTCTTGTATTGTGAGAAAGGGAGAAAAGTACTTCTTTCTCAACCTGCTCTAGGTAAAGATAAAGGTTTCCCTTGCTTGAAAGCCAGTTGAATCCGACTATAGGGTTGCGGTGCTCATCTCCATTTCCAAGCCGAAGAGCCAGCGCTGTCCTAAGAAGTTTCTTTGTTCATGTGGTCGGCATGACTAAATGCCAAGGCGCATGGAACGCTTTTACCTTCCCACCAAAGTGGTACCTATTTATCTACTTGCAATTTCTTGCTTTCGAACTTCTAGGATGGCAGGAGCTGGAACAAGAGACGGGAGCTCACTCCGTCATGCGGTACTCAGGTCTTGAACTGCTGAACTACCGACCTTCCACAGCCTGCAGTTCAGCATCTTAACCACTTGAGCCACCACAGCTCCTCAACCCATGCATAATCTTATAAACCTCGATCATGTCACCCCTCAGCCATCGTTTCTCCAAGCTAAAGAGCCCCAAGCATTTTAACCTTTCTTCATAGGGAAAGTGTTCCAACCCTTTTATCATTCTAGTTGCTCGCTTCTGCACTTTTTCCAATGCTATAATATCCTTTTTGAAGTGTGGTGACCAGAACTGTACACAGTAATCCAAATGAGGTCGCACCATCGTTTTATACAGGGGCATTATGATACTGGCTGATTTGCTTTCAATTCCCTTCCTAGTAATCCCCAGCATAGTGTTGGCCTTTTTTATTGCAGTTGCACACTGTCTACATTTTCATTGAGTTGTCTACTATGACTCCAAGATCTCTCTCTTGGTCAGTCCCTGCCAGTTCAGACCCCATGAATGTGTATTTATAGTTAGGATTTTTGGATCCAATGTGCATCACTTTGCACTTGGCCACATTGAACCCCATTTGCCATGTTGACGCCCACTCGCCCATCCTCGACAGATCTCTTTGGAGTGCCTCACAATCCTCCCTGTTTCTCACCACCCTGAACAGCTTCATGTCATCTGTAAACTTAGCCACTTCACTGCTTACTCCCAACTCCAAATAATTAATCCAAATCACCCAGCAGTGAACGATATGCATTTATTTACTTGTCAGGGTTTTTTGGTTTGGGTTGGGTTTTGGTCTGGCTCATTTGTACCCAACCCTTACATAAATAAAATGGACCCTCAAAGTGGATTACAAAGAGTTAAAAAGAAAAATCATAAAATTATAGTTGGGTCCTGATGGGCAATGGGCTTCTCATATTTGGTAACCACACCAAGGCAAAATGGAAAGCACAACATCCATCCGTCTGGGGAGGTAAGAGCTGGCGGGATGTTTCAGTTAGAGTAATTAACTAATTAATTATCATGTGCCAGTGAGTGTAGTATAGCCAGGAGATCCAAAGATTGTCTGGCAGCCTGAAAGTCTAGTTCTTTTTGTGGCAAGCTAGTTTTATTTTTTTGGAGGGGGCTGAGAGAACTGTGACTGACCCAAGGTCACCCAGCTGGTTTCACGTGGAGGAGTGGGGAATCTAACTCGGTTCTCCAGATTGGAGTCCGCCGCTCTTAACCACTACACCAAAAAGACTCTGTGCAATTAGAGTGACAGACTAGGATCTGGGAGACCGAAGTTCAAATCCTCATTCTACTATGGAAGCTCACCTTGGGCCGGTCACTCTCTGTCACCAACCTATCTCACAGAGTTGATTCCTGTGCATCTCCTACCTCTCCTGGTTGTTGTTGTGAAAACTAAGTGGTGGAGAAGAGAATGATGAATGTAAGAACAATGTTGTAAGCCGCTTCAGCTCAACTTTGGGGAATAAAGCAGGGTACAAGTATATAAATAAATATAGGCGGCTGGGAATGAAAGAGGCCATTTGTGCCATTCAGCAAGAAGTAGTGTACAGTTTTAGAGCTCACTGGGAGAGATGCCTATGTGGTTTCTGGCGATCAGAAGCAAGTCTGGAAGCATTGGAAGAGAAGCTAATGCCAATTTGGGGCAGTACTGCATACCCATATACCTGCTTGCTTAGTGCCTCCTGAATCTATTTTTTTCCTTAAGAAAGCAGATATTTAAAAACACTTCCAGTATTATCCCTATCGTCTGCGTCATTGTTCCTGGAACTCTGTAGCACTTGGCACAGTGTGGAGCATGAACCTGTGGGTTCCAACACCAAAGACCAATTTACCCCTGAGAATTATTCCACCAGAGATTCCTTGCACCAGATGCATGGGTCTTTATGCAAGTTATTGAGTGGGAGGCATTGCAGAGTTTTCCTAATTGCCACTTGGTGTCAGTACCGCTCCACAAAAGCAGCAATCAGTCTGCTGATCTGACTACAGATACAGTGAAAGTTGAAGGGAGGGCTGAGGTGCTGGGAGGTTTGGATGTGATTCCAGTAAGCCATGCCTTTGTTTGCTTCATACAGCTGCGGAGCTGAAGAGCCCTCTTACTAAAAAGACCTCAATACCAGTGCTGCACATTCCAAGAAGATAGCCACGTTAGTCTGCCCATAGCAAAATCATCAAAAAGGCCTCGGGTGCCTGAAAGACCAGGGGCCTGATGCAGTTCCAGTAATATGTGACTAGTTGGAGTTGCACATGATGAGCAGTTGTGAAACCGGATGCATAAGACAGAATGCCAGTTTTATGGGTCCTGGATTAGTATTGAGGTCCAAGATGGAAATATACATCCTGATCGGCATCTGTATATATATTGGCTGCATGCATAGAAACTTTCTTCTGCATACAGAGATGAGGGGTGAGGAAGTGCACACTTCATCAGGTTACTCCTGGGGATGCTTAAACATCCACTGGTTCAGCTCATGCTGTGGTCGCCAGAGCAGGGAACCAACTTTTCACTGTGCAGTTTGGCTATTGGCAAGCACCTTGAGACTCTTTGGTGGGTTCCTTTCCACATATTCATGCAAAGCTGGCCATGATAAAGGACAAAAATGGTAGGGACCTAACAGAAGCAGAAGAGATTAGGAAAAGATGGCAAGAATACACAGAAGAACTATACAAGAAGGGCCTCAATGTCCTTGACAACCATGACGGTATGATCACTGACTTCGAGCCAAACATCCTGGAGTGCAAAGTCAAATGGGCCTTAGAAAGCATTACTAACAACAAAGCTAGCAGAGGTGTTGGTATCCCACCTGAGCTATTCAAAGTCTTAAAAGATTATGCTGTTAAAGTGCTGCACTCCATATGGTAGCAAATTTGGAAAATGCAACAGTGGCCACAGGATTGGAAAAGGTCAATTTACATTCCAATCCCAAAGAAGGGCAATGCCAAGGAATGTTCAAACTATCACACAATTGCACTCATTTCACACGCTGGAAAGGTCATGCTCAAGATCCTACAAACTAGGCTTCAGCAGTACGTGGACAGAGAACTGCCAGAAGTACAAGCTTGGGTTTTTTCTTAATTTATTGTGGCAGGAGCCAGTAAAACAAGCTTGTTTTTTGAAGAGGTAGAGGAACTAGAGATCAAATTGCCAACATTCACTGGATTATGGAGAAAGCAAGGGAATACCAGATAAACATCTACTTCTGCTTCATTGACTACGCTAAAGCCTTTGATTGTGCGGACCACAACAAACTATGGCAAGTCCTTAAAGGGATGGGACAACCAGACCACCTCACATGTCTCTTGAGAAACCTGTATAAGGGCCAAGAAGCGACAGTTAGAACCGGATATGGAACAACTGATTGGTTCAGCATAGGAAAAGGAGTACGACAAATGCAGATGATACTACTCTAATAGCAGAAAGTGAAGAGGACCTAAAGAGCCTCTTGCTCAGCGCGAAAGTGGGCTTGAAACTCAACATCAAAAAAACTAAGATCATGGCATCCGGCCCCATCACTCCTTGGCAAATAGAAGGAGAACTTGTGGAAGCAGAAACAGACTTCACGTTCCTGGGATCCAAGATCACTGCAGACGGTGACTGCAGCCATGAAATTAAAAGATGCCTGCTCCTTTGAGAGGAAAGTGATGGCAAACCTAGACAGCATAATAAAAAGTAGAGACATCACCCTGCCAACAAAAGTTTGTATGGTCAAAGCAATGGTATTCCTAGTAGTAATGTATGGCTGCGAGAGTTGGACTATAAGGAAGGCCGAGCGCCGAAAAATAGATTCTTTTGAACTATGGTGCTGGAGAAGACTCTTGAGAGTCCCTTGGACTGCAAGAAGATCAAATCAGTCAGTTCTAAAAGAAATCAACCATGACTTTTCCCTGGAAGGCCAGATAATGAAACTGAAGCTCAAATACTTTGGCCACCAAATGAGAAGGGAGCACTCACTGGAGAAGACCCTGATGCTGGGAAAGATCGAAGGGAAAAGAACAGGGCAGCAAAGGATGAGATGGTTAGACAGTGTTATCGAGGCAACGAACATGAAATTAAGCAAACTCCGGAGCACAACGGAAGACAGGAAGGTCTGGCGTGATGTGGTCCATGGGGTCGCAAAGAGTCGGACTTGACTGTGCGATTGAACAACAACAACTAGTTATTTCCAGCAATCACAACGTTAATGACAATATGTCCAAATAGAGGCAAAGTTCCCTGAAAATAGTTTGTTGTTATTTCTGACCATGAGTAATAAGTCTCTAGAAAAAGAGAGATGCTGCTAATGCCCCAATGAAAGATGGAGACAAAAATAAAACCTTTCCCGAATGAAAGAAAAATAAGACACCAGCTGTAGCAATTACATTTGAAAGAAGATACAAAATACGAGACCGAATAACTCCCTAACAAAATGCAAGTCCTACAAGACTGAATAGAATGTGGAGACTAGTCTATAAATAAAACTCCCCATGAATAAATCTAAACAAATGCCTTTTTGTGCCTTAAAAGAAAGAGAATGCAATCAACTGATGTCTGCACCCACCCACCTCCTATGAGAGCAAAAGCCAGGCTGAAGGCGTATTTTGGACTCTGGCCTAAAGCTTCCAGTGTTACAACTTTCTGAGTCTTTTGGACACTTGACTTTCTGAGTCTTTTGGACACTTGACTTTCTGAGTCTCTTGGACGCTAAACATAAAATTCCTTGACTGCTGATTTATGCCAAGCTGAACAGTTAAGTGGATGGGGGGGGGGGATGAATGAGTTCCTGTTTCTCTGTGTGATCATGGAAAGCGCCATCAAGTTGCAGCCGACTTATGCTGACCCCGCAGGGTTTTCAAGGCAAGAGTTGAACTGAGGTGGCTTGCCATTGCCCGCCTCTGCATGGCAACCCTGGGCTTCTGTGATGGTTTCGCATCCTGGGGCTGACCCTGCTTAGCTTTTAAGACTGGACAAGATTGCCTGGGCCATCCAAGTCAGGATGCTTTGATGCATAACACTTCCCAGGTCGTCCAACACATGGGTGGCAATTGCCCCAGAGTAATGTCACTTCTCTGTGAGTCTAGCGTGTGCATTTGTATCCCACCCTTCCTTCAAAGAGCTCAGAGTGGAGCTCATTGCTCTCCCTTCTCCATTTTATCCTCCCACCAGCCTTGCGGGGTAGATTAGACTAAAAGAGGTTAACTGGCCCAAGGTCAGCCAGAAAGTTTCATAACGGAGCAGGGAGCTGAATCTGGTTTCCCCAGCACTTAGTCTGACACTCTGACCTCTGCACCACACTGACTGCATAAAGTGGCTAGTAAGCTAGTAGTTATACACTGGGTACATATTTTCTTTTAAAAGTTTTGACATGGTGGACTCCAAAAGCCAAGGAAACACAAGGTGTATCAAAAGTCTGGACACAGCCAGAGCAGTCTTCAAGACTAGTTGTAGCATAAAGGTGCTATTTTACTAAAAATCCTGTTTACACCGAAGCAGAGAGACTAGTAGCACTTTGCTGTAAGAGGAGACTGATCTTTTGTTCACCCAGCTTAGAAACATAACCACCACTGCCACCCTCAAAACAACAGGAGGAGGAGGAGGAGGCAGCAGCAACAGCAGCTTGTAGTCCTTGGGGAAACCAAGGGATCTTCTTTCCAATATGCATTCCTGTAATATGTAAAATATTGCAGGTAAGTAGGAAGAAGAATTGTATTTCTGGTCATTGGTGACACTATGGGCACTAGCCAATAGGCTTCCATAGCACTTACACAACCATCATCCACATTAGCCATGACGGAGCAAGCTGTGGGGCAGGAGAAATTCAATGTTCCCAGCAAAAACGAGTTAAGCACTGAGAAAATGTGATATTCTTTCAGCTAGGTGAAAAAACCCCACTCAGATCTCTTGCAATAAAGGGGTAACAATTGCAGCCAAATGACATCGGGAAAGGCTCTAGGAAACCTTACATTTTCAAATGCACAATATGTCTCTTCTGAGTGTTGGTAATGCTGTTTAGAAAGCGTCCCCTCAGGCTCCACCCCCAAAATCTCCAGGTATTTCCCAACCGGGAGCTGGCAACCCTAGTGCAGCCTGTGGGGGATGGGATTTGGAGAGGGGAGGGAAATCATCAGGGTACAATATCATAGAGTCCAACATCCAAAGCGGGCATTTTCCCCAAGTGAACCGATCAGGGGTCACTTTTAGCCAGAAAGTGTTCCTAGCCAATCTGGAGCTTTCCACACAGCAAAATATCCAAGGAATTTCAAAGGAAGCGTAGTGAAAGATTTTGGTAAGACTAATGCCAGTCTGAGGGACGAGGGTCCACACATCCCTGGATACAGACTTTTTTGTCTGTTTGACCTGTAGGAAATGCAAAAACATTATGGGAAAGGAAACTCATGAACGCTGACATGAGCTGTTTGGAGGAAGGGCAGGATGGCAACATGATAGGTATGCAGAGAGGCAGACAGATTTAAGCATGGAAGTGTTGTCTTTGCAAGATGGTAGGCTGGAAGGATTTCTCTTCTGGGAGCTGAGATAGGAGAGGCGCAGGAAAGTTCTTGTCTCCCTCTCTATTTTTTTTAATTATATGTCTGAACGATGGCTCGCTTTTGCTCAAGGGCCAGGGCAAGCTTTGCTTTACTGAATGAAAATGCAATTATAGGAATTATCATCTATCACTCTGAAAAGTTAGTGTGCAGGACGTGATAGGCTCTCACAGTAATGAGAAAGGGAGAAAACAAAGGAAGATTTATCCAAGGAATTAAATGCGTGGCGATTATACTCAGTCAAGCAGGTAGGCTTTAGAACTGCAGCGAAATTCCACCTTTCAGTGGTTGTTTCTTCTCTCTTTCCCATTGGGGCCCATAAAAGCCAGAGAGAAGTATATTTATTGCACTAGAGTACTCCACTGCATTAAAAAAAAACTTATTCTGCAAGTGGTGAGAAGAAGAAGAAGGAGGAGGAGGAGGAGGAGGAAGGAGGAGGGGG
>NW_015175976.1:696432-697243 GCF_001447785.1 Gekko japonicus
TGAGCAGAGGCGGTGGCGAGAGGAGGAGGAGGAGGAGGAGGAGGAGTTTGGATTTATACCCCGCCCTTCACTTGGAGTCTCAGAGCGGCTTACAAACTCCTTTCCCTTCCCCTCCCCACAACAGACACCCTGTGAGGTAGGTGGGGCTGAGAGCGCTCTTTCAAGAACTGCCCTTTCAAGGACAGCTCTTGTCAGAACTATGGCTTGCCCAAGGTCATCCAGCAGCTGAAAGTGGAGGAGTGGGGAATCAAACCCGGTTCTCCCAGATTAGAGTCTGCGCACTTAACCACTACATCAAACACTACACCAAAGGCCTTTTTCTCATGGTGATCCATGGATGCCGATCCTCCAGATTGGCTGCTGACACTCCAAGTGGCAGCAAGGGGAAAACGGGAAACTAAAACCGCACCATCATAAGCGTGATAATGTCACTTCCATGGGAAACTCGGAAGTTATACTGGGTAGCTGTAGGAATCGCTGGAAACTCTGTGGTTTTACCTTAGGTTTTCCAGTGATTCCTAAAGCTATCCACTGCCACTTCCGGGTTCCCCCAGAAGTGATGCCATCACACCCACAATGCCCCCACCATGTACCTGCCCCCAGCCCTCCCACAGATTGCCAGACTTGGCCTGGCAACCTGACGATCTACTGGGGTTTGTTTATTAACAACATATCTGTGGCTGCGGTCACACAGAACATTAGCCACGCAAGAGAGACAGAAGACAGGTGGATTTTCCAGGTGCGATCTCACTGGCACATCTGGGAAGTGTAGCGCTTCCGTGGCACAACCAAGGCTTCCTGCTGCAAACAC
>NW_015175976.1:697336-714333 GCF_001447785.1 Gekko japonicus
GCGCCCCCCCATGGCCCCGTGCGAAAAAGGTGCTTTCCCCCCCCCCCAAGTCTCTGTGGATGCGCACACGTACCCAACGAAGCATGCACATTTGTCGTGTACACAAAAAAAGAAAACCAGTTTGCCGCACCGCGCGCTTCTTCGTTGCGCACAGGCGGGTCCTGTGATCAGCACCTCTCCCTACCCACGGAACCTCCACGGTACCTCCACAGAACCTCCACAGGAGGTCTAATCGCTTAACCGCGCGTTAGTTTGCCCCGGGGCAAACAGCCATGCTTCCCCCCCACAGTTTCCTGCCCGTGTGACCAAAGCCTGTGTTGCCTTTCCATCCAACCCAGTGTCCCCAAGGTAGTAAACTACCAAAACCATCAAAACAAACCTACAAAAATACATACATATAAAACAATTAAAACTATTAAATGAAAAACATAAACAATTGAACAAAACACGTACACAGGAAGGTGGGTCAGTGAAAGTTCATCCGCTACCACAAATTTTGTTAGTCTTTAAGATGCTACTGGACTCTTACTCTTTTCTGCTGAAACAGTATCCATGTTAGGGTACCTTTGAAGATGGTTTTGAAATTGCCCCCAGTGCAGAATTTGGTTCCTGATTGGCTGACATGAGCTCATAAGACTGTGCTTAAAAGAACCCAAAGGCTCCCAGTTTGTTTTTTGGGCTCAACGGCAAGTGTTGCTTTCTTGGCTTCTGCATCATGAGTGGTAAGGCCTGGTAGGCATGGCCTTCTCCCATGTCTTCTGCCCTGTGCTATGAGATCATCCAAGGAGAACCTGCTGTATGTACCCCTGTCCCACCTTTTGGAGGGGAGGTGGCTGGCTACAGGAAGGATTTCCATCAGCAAAACATGATATTATTGCCTCCTCAATCCTACTATAGACTGAAATGCTCCCCAAAATCGTTCCTGGGTAACAAAGGGCCCCCAGGAACAGCATGGAGGGCAAGTGGGCAGTTTTCAGTGGCACGGAGAATTGGCAAAAATTAGCCCTCCCTTCCATTAGCAGGAATCGACTGCTGCATCCAACCCAATGGGCCTTTTCAGTCACAGCTGTCCAATAAATTTCCAGCAGCGGACACAAACCTTTTTATTTAGACAGACCTTCGGATCAAAATTCATTTCTAATTCTGGTTTGTTTTGTTTCCGTTCCCGCTTGCTGTATGGTCTTAAACTATTTCAAATCATTGCTTTTAATATGGCTGTATTGCAGCAGTTGTTGTTTTTAACTGGCCAACCTGAAGCTAAGGCAGAGACAGGCGACTCCCAGTGCACATGCCACACGGTGACATACCAGGCCATTTTGCTTGCAGTTGGCCCACAGTGCTGGCACTCTACCCAAGCAACAGAGGTAAATCCCTGAGGTTTTGGCAGTGCCCCTGGGGCCAGCAGGGTGAGAGAGGGTGGTGGGCGTGGTTTATTACCTCCCAGAACTCTGAAGATGCCAACTGGGCCCAAGTAGAGTTCCTGAGGTGCTGACAGCACCACTGGGGCTGAGCTCGCTCTGTGTATGATCAAGAACTGACCACCCACCCCTTTGCCAGAACACCATCTTCATGGATATATGTTGCATTTTGTTCAGCACTCGGCCAAAAAAAGTTTCTCTACCCCTAGGGTTGCCAGCCAAGTGGGAGTATTTGAGGGGTGGGAACTTGGCAGAGACATGTGCAATGTCTCAACATCACTTCCAGTTGAGTATCTGCTTGATCTATATGATAAAACCATAGAGATATGGGGAATTCCTAGAGCATCATGACATCACTTCCAGGTAAAACCAGAAGTGATGTTGCTTCCCACCCCCATTTTTGCTCATACTATAGTGAAGACCCCTAGCAGATCTTGCAGCCCAAGGGCAGGAGATTGTCTGCTGTCCCTGGGTAAATGGCATCCCTACCTACCCCTGGCCTAGGATACAAAATCTAAATACTGTATTTACTTGAAAGGAATATGACCCTGAATATGAGATAACTCCTTACAAATCATATATCCACAACAAAAACTATTATGGATATAACTGTAACTCATACAAAAATATAGGATGACCCTACCCCTTTTTAATGGCATACTGTGGGAAAAAACGAGTCTTGCATTTGAATAAGTAAATAAATAAAATACTTTAAGCAAATACAGAAATAAGCCAGCTCTGCCCTGTGTTTTCCTTTTCCATATACTGTGTTTTCCTTTTCCACATACTCCGTACAGGTAGGGTTGCCAGCTCCAGGTTGGGAAATACTTGGAGATTTTGGAGTTGGAGCCTGATGAAGGTGGAGTTTAGGGAAGGAAGGGGTTTCAATGGGGTACAATGGTGTTGCCAATATGCTAAAGGCACTTAGGTTCTTTGACTTGTGTGGCTAGCCAATAAACCACACAGTGAAAACAATCATCCAGGCAGTAAAGGGTAACAAAAGTATTTATTCGAATAAAGGAGCATTCTACAGCTTAATTCAGCCTGGGTGTTCAACGAGCAAATACAGAAAGCAGACTTATATAGTCTTCTTGCTCCTCCTCACTTTACATCATCACTGACATCACCTAGACATGCTCAGTTCGGATTTCTTTGTCTGGCCAGTCATCAATCACATATTTGGCACACAGGATGGTAGCTGGCTGAATTTCCCACTCCTACAACACAGGTGCAGCTCATTATTTCTAATTTACAACTTTGTTTACTCCTTTGGCACTACTCCCAGACTTCTGTTACCTCTGACTGAACTTTTCAGGCTGGGTTCATTCTCAGTATAAATTGTCAGCTCAGTTACCACTATTGTTCTTCTTTCACATTAATACTTCCATATAAAAGTATCTTAAAGCATTTTATAAACTTATTTTCACTAACAGGTAGACAAAATATGAAAACATATAATTACAATGACATTCTAAAGCATTAAACTCTTTACATGAATTCTTTTAGTATTATCATGAAACTATTTATTGTTAAAATTGAAGTTTATACTTTGTAAAACACATAGTTTCGTTCAGCCTGTAGGAGATACTGTTCTACAATACAAATTCTGTACCTCTCAATTGACCCTATTAAATTGGTGCCAAGAGTCATGATCTAATACCCACCCGTGCTTTTCTAATTGGCAGATTGTGCATTATTTGTCTTTGAGACATCATCTGCCTAATACTCCTTAAAACTTAAAAGCACAGAGTAATGAGGGGTATACAATTAATTACTTTGTTTTTCCCAAACCTTTTGGAACATCTTCCCCTTAGTTCTTTCAACTTAGTTTCTCTATTATGTCAGCTGGGTCATTTGTACACCTGCTTGTGTATAATGATCTCTCTTCCAGCAAACAGTCTGGTTGCCTGAAACTTAAAACCTTTCTACAACAAGTTTACAGTTAATAAAGAATAGCTGCTTTTCATGCATACCTTATACATTAACTTGTCTTAAACATAACATGAAGTCTTAAAAACCAAACAATTACTGTTCACCCCTATTAGGCTCTTCCCTTTGAAGTAAAAGAGGGAACAATTGGCAGTGATTGCAAGCCTTCCCAATTAGCATTACTAGCAAACAAAGCTTTGTTATAACTGTTCAAAATGTAAAGTCTTTTCCTTTTTTAAAATAAGGCAATACATATATAGACATTCAATCCAAGCATCTAATATATTGAATATGTTAAACATGATCTGTGTCTCTCATTTAACTATAAGCTCTCATTGAAAGTTGCTTCACACAGAGCAAAACCTGTTTCTCAACTTTTCACCTAGTTATTTTGACTGAAATTGGCAGAATAAGCAGAACACCTGCCCTTCAAAGAACACATTATTTGAAGTAGCAGGATTTCATAACTATAGATCTAGGACTCCCGATAGGTCTTCAAAGTTGGTTAAATTAATGGACAAAACACCTGCATTAATTCCCATTAAAAGGTTACATCACAAACACTCCTTTTCTTCCCCTGAAACAAGGGCTAAAAACATGTCAATTAAAATGATTTACATTACTTGGTATTATACAACACAGTGTAGAGTTCTAAAACAGGATGTTAATCCTTCAGGAGAAACCCAAAGAAGTTTATTTATTTATTTATTTATTTATTTATTTATTTATTTTTGGATTTATATCCCGCCTTCCCCGAAGGCTCAGGGTGGCTAACAATGAGGCACAAGTGTCAGAGTTAAAACAGATAAAAACAGCCCAAAACAATAAAACAATATAATACAACAACAAAGTGTCAGTGCTCCATTTATCGCAAGATGGGGTAGATCTTAGTCCAATGGAATTGTTCCAGTTCTCTCAAACGGTTCTTTAAAGCAACAATAATCAATTAAAAAAATCATTTTAGCCCGGGCACACTCTACAATGGCATAGAGTCCTCTTTCCAAGGCAGACATTTTCTCCAGGTGAACTGATCTCTATTGCCTAGAGATCAGTTGTAACAGCAGGAGATCTTCAGCCACCGCCTGGAGGTTGGCAGCCCTATTTACAACAGCCAAAATCCTTTCTGACTGCTAGGCCATGACTGCATGAAGCCCTCATACCACTCTCCTCCCTAGTTCAAAAGCCGATCGTCTATATTCTTAATTTCTGAAGATCCACCCCCCCCCCTTTCTAAATGAATAAGTATTTGGAAACATGCCCCCTGCCCTGAACCAAGGCTAAATTCCCACCTACCCAACATTTATATTGTTTCTTTCTTTTTTCTTTTTTTGTCATGAAGCCGAATGTGGTCTGCCCAGGATTTGTTTGCCTCAGATAAACCGTCTCTTTGTGCTTGTCACAGAATAAATATTAATCTGTCTGTTCTTTCTCGCACATGCATGCCCGCACACACACATTTTTAAAGGTCATGGGCAACAGATGAGTGCCTGGCCCAGCCTGAAGTAAAGATGAGATAAGAGCTTTATTGGTTTTTTATGGTTGACGTCAGCACGGCTTTCAAGTCCTCCTGCTTCTTAGCAGGGCCTGAGGGATCATTTGCACTGAAAGTTTTGCCTGCTTTCCCTGTAGTCGCAGATTATATATATTGTAAAAGGCAGAAAACCTCCTTTAGCAGTGGTGTTTATTTCATGATTACGGTTGCTGTTATTCATTTATTGCAGCACTTACAATGTACTAAGTCCTCTATGGTGAATTAAAACCAATGACGAATCCTTGCCTGAAGGCTTATCAACAAACAGAGATAAGATTTTTTTAAAAAATGAAGAGAGATGAAAATATGCAGCGTATGTCAAAGCAGTGGCTCATGAGTTCCTAACTGGTGGCATGCGGCATCCTGGAGTTGCCAGCCATGGCCTGGCAACCAGCAAGAAACCTGTGGGGCAAGGGACATAGGATGAGCCGTCAGTGACGCTGTGACACCACTTCCAGGGAAGCCTGGAAGTGATGTCAGTCCTCTCTGAGAATAATCAGAAATGAACCATAAAGTTTCCAGCAATTCCTAGAGAGTCAAGGAGAGAAGTCTGTTCCTGAATGCCCTTCACAGTTTGTAGGATCCAATCTACAGCTTGGAAAACAGCATCCTAAACTGTAACACTGGATAGACAGCTATAGGCCAAGGGGACTCTAATCCAATCATCAGGATATGGTTGCCAGCCTCCAGGTAATGGCTGGAGATCTCCTGGGATCACAACTTATCTCCAGGTGACAGAAATCAGTTCACCTGGAGAAAATGGCTGCTTTGGAAGGTGGAAGGTGGCATTACACCCCATTGAAGTCCCTCCTCTCCCCAAACTTTGCCCTCTTCAGGCTCTGCCCCTAAAACCTCCAGGTACTTCCCAACCTGGCGCTGGCAACCTTATCTCAGGAACTTTTTGTCTGGCCCTGAGTGGTCCCTGCCTCCCAGTAAACAGCCCCGTCCTTTATTAAATACCCACTTTCTCTTTCTTAGAAGCAACCCAGGCCACAACTGAAGGAAAGCTACTCCTTTTAATGTGAATAGGCAGTAACGGCCACATTCATACTTTCTCCATAGCACCTTTCAGACACTGTGTCCACATGTACCAGGAGCCCACATGTATTGGCAACACGTGCTATCCACAATGCTTTCGATATGTCATTGCCATGTTGTGTGATCAGGTGTATTTTGTAAGCACATACAATTTTGGTATGAACAAATTAGAACTCAGACAATTCCAGTAGTGGGCTTGCATATATGCGTGTGCAAGATATGTAAACGAGTCCAGAGCTGAAGTTACAGGTATTCTGTTTGGGATCATTATCATAAATTCCTACAGCATATGTCCTTAAATGAAAACAGCTGCCAGAGCTTAGCGCTGGTGAATTAAACCCAGAATCCTTACATTAATCCATTGTTTTTAAAAATTGAGATTACTTAATTCAGAGTTTCCTCAGAATCATCGGCTGGGAATCAAATCAGACAACTGATGGTCTTAGGAACACCCCCACATCTGACATTCAACCCTTTCGCGGTTCCAAAACTTTCACAAGCTGAGGTAAACTAATACAGACAGCTATTGTTGAATCAGGTTCCCACAGGAGTGAGACGATATCCTTCCAGCCATCCTGTTCATCCGTATTTGTCTGCCGGTGCCAAAATGTACAGGTGGTGTCAGAATTTTAAAGGTCAAACGTTTTATTTTTATAACATTTCTCTCTCTCTCTGCCCCCCCCCCCTTTAAAGGCAGTTTTATGAAGCAACGCAAACAGGCCTTTTTCCACAGGGTGAGGTAAAGTAACCTTTTCAGAAGGTGGAGTACCTCTTCTCTTTTGTCGGGCAAACATGATCATTTCAATTCACTGACCTTTGAGCAGTATGCATTTTTAATAGGGAAACGACAGGGTGAGCTATTAAAAGAGTCTGCCCACAGGGGTTGCCTCCATTTCACTGGCCATGCCCTTGACCCCTTTCGAAACAGCCAGGCGCACAGACTGTTCGCAGGGAAGGCTTTTCCACTCCTTCTCTCTGTGTAGGGAAAAACCTCACCTACTCATTACAGACGTAAGAGCAGGAACATTTGTGTTTTATTTAGTGAATCTGAAGCTGAAGGGCAGAATTACAGCACAGTAAGACAAAAAGAAAACACAATTTCTATAAAAACAAGAAGGTAACGGAGGGTTTCTAGTTGTTGGAAGTGAAGGACCGTACACTGTCTCTTGCCTCAGACAACAGAGGAAG
The DNA here is from genome assembly GCF_001447785.1 of Gekko japonicus. NCBI lineage: Eukaryota > Metazoa > Chordata > Lepidosauria > Squamata > Gekkonidae > Gekko > Gekko japonicus. Next base: position 704,441 of record NW_015175976.1, read on the forward strand.
CAAAACACATGTGGAAAAGGGGGGGGATCCAAAACAATAGGGACAAAAAAGTGACAAAAATGACAGTGCGGAAGTGGCCTTAGAGAGATAGGGCGGTCAGGACACACAAAGCATCCTTTCCTTCTGCTATCTGATACTATCCCTTTGAAGTAGAATGCTATTCTTAGGGAAAGACTTCCTTCCTTCCTTCTGGCTTCTCCCCTATCTCAGCACACATTGCCATCTCTCTCCACCTTGGCATCATGGAGGCAGGACATGCATTCTGCATCTCCATCCATCCTAGTTAGTTAGAATGTATTACTATCCTGTCACTTTTCTATCTAGAATGAAGTTCCATAGAATAAACTCCTTTTATTAGTTTGAAAATAATAAGAGGCTCCATGCACTTTTGTGTCTTATCAGCAGGCCCGTAGCCAGGGAAAGAAAGCACCGGAAAGGGGGAAGGCAAGGAGAACCGGCGGCCCCAGCAGCTCAGGGGGAGTCAGTGGTGGCCACCACATCTTGCTGGGATTAAAGGTTACAATGATAGGATACATGACTGAACAGTCTGAGCACATTATAAAGTGACCTTGTATAATCTCTATGACAATAGTCAGGTCTACAACAGAAATATCTTAAAACAGAAAGGAACTCAAAAGACTATTCATCTACGTAATTCAAGATAAAACGATGGAACTCAAACAGCAAGGCAGAATAACAGCAGATAACAGCAAGGCAGAATCAGATAAATAAGCAAGACTCACACCCTGTGGATGTGACGTACACGTGTACAGAGTCAACATGCTGAAAGGGGAGGGTGTCATTGAGCCACCTGGCCCCATCCGGGCTCACAACCAACCCCAATGGCCCCACCTGACACCTGCATGTTTGCCTCCCATGGGTGTGACAACTAAGTAATACAAACAGTACTACAAATGAGCAGCACCTTCTGATCATGAATGCTGCTTTTTGACGGGTCCTGGTTGAAGGGGATGGATCCAACATTTGTACAATTTGTACACATGTAGACACTGTGCCAGCACTGGAGTGAGTGAGCACTTATGGGAACAGAGCTTGCATGTTCAGCCAGGGATGACGGGGGACCACTCTGCCCACTCTTGTTCCTCCCCTAGATGTGGAGAGAGGCCATGGCTTAGTGGTAGAGCCTCTGCTTGGCATGCAGAAGGTCCCAGGTTCAAACCCTGGCACGTCCAGTTTAAAGGACCAGGCAAAAGGTGGTGTGAAAGACCTCCGCTTGAGACCCTGGAGAGATGCTGCCAGTCTGAGTAAACAATACTGACCAAGGTCCTTTCCACATTTGCCTGCCACTCTGGGCAACAGCAGGCTGAAACCAGACTGACCACTGGAGGGAGGTAATGTAATGCAGAATAGGGGGAGGGAACCAGAATAAAAAGAAGGTTGAACTGAATTTTAGTGCAGAATGGGGGGGGGGCGAAATGGATTAAAAAGAACGTTGAATTTGATTTTAGTGCAGAATTGCTTGGAGGACACAGCAGTGAACATGGATTAAAAGGTGAGTGTAGAAAGGGCCAAAGATATTTATTTATTTATTGTTTCTATTTGTATCCCGTCTTGCCGGGCACACTGGCTCAAGGCAGCTAACAAAGTTAAAATAACGTAAACAATACAGGGATTAGAACAATTAATAAATACAGTACCAAGTTAAAAACAGCAACAATTCACAAATAAAACCGGCAGATGATGGTGATAATCCAAATCACATAGGAGCAGCATCCAGCAAAGTCTCAGGCCAGAAGATGTTCTAGATTTCAGGCCAGAAGATGGACAAATCGTCTGGATAAATGGATAAATTGTCTGATTCAGTATAAATTCAGGTGGTTAGCCATGTTTGTCTGAAGCAGCAGAACAAAGTATGAATCCAGGCACTTTTAAGAGGTACCCCTGGACTCAAACTTGATACAGTAGAAGGAAGCTTCATGTGCTCATGCGTATTGCCCTGTACCCATAACATAGGTAAAGGTAAAGGTTCCCTTGCTCGAAAGCCAGTCGAATCCGACTCTAGGGTTGCGGTGCTCATCTCCGTTTCAAAGCCGAAGAGCCAGCGCTGTCTGAAGACGTTTCCGTGGTCATGTGGCCGGCATGACTAAACACCGAGGTGCACGGAACGCTGTTACCTTCCCACCAAAGTGGTCCCTATTTATCTACTTGAAATTTCTTGCTTTCGAACTGCTAGGTTGGCAGGAGCTGGAACTAGAGATGGGAGCTCACTCCATCATGCGGCACCTGGGTCTCGAACTGCTGAACTACTGACCTTCCACAGCCTGCAGTTCAGCGTTTTAGCCACTTGAGCCACCGCAGCTCATAACATACAGAGCTGTAAATTGATTGTGGATTGATGGTTGTATTTCCTCTTCTCAGCTTTATAATCCCCAGTCAGATAAACTAGGTTTATAGAAAGTTTATTAAAATTACTAACCCATATCAATTTTTGTTAGTTCACCTGCTCACACATAATTTGTGTTAATCATTTGCAGCCAAGAGGGGAAAAAATGATAAGAAATGTATGCCATCCTGCAGGCAACCAGATGAGTGGTTATGTAAAGCTGGAATCACTCCACCTGCTGTAAACAGACATTTGTCTGTGCTTATAGTTTATATATGTGCTCGTGGTAAGCCAACAAAAATATAGTTATCTATTAAACAAATATCAGCACAAGGATTTTGACCTCAAAAGTCCAGGCAAGTTCCAGAGTTATCTACAGAAAATATGAACCTCCTGTTTGCACTGGGTGCACAGAGAAGCGATTCAAGCATCCGGTTTAAAAATGGTATAGCCCTCTCTCAGGACTGTTCCACTTCATATTGAGTGAAAGGACCCCAGCATTAGCTGTCCATGTGTAGGGAGTTTTTCATATGAGTGTGGATCAGCAGTTATACATATTCAGAGGTGGCACAGCCCCATGGAAAGACTATATGGCGAACAACACTTCCCAGGGCAATTCACATTGAAGTGCTGGTTTGTCCAAGCTTGGGATACTTCACTCATTTTCTCAGCTAGCTATTTCTAATTATTAGTGAGTCATCTGACAGAGCTCAAATACATGGGATGCGGATCGCACATCTCCTTCCAGCCTTAAAATGCTTATATCAGTGCCTTTAGATAAAATATTTTGAAATACCACAACAGTGTATATTCTCAATATATATCAAGTTATCAAAGTTTTCTTATAACAACTCCAAAAGTATTTAAGACCGGGTCAACGGCTCCAAGTCAGATTTACAATGTTAACACACAAAGTTCCCTAACTCTCAAAAATGCAACGATCATGAACTATAAATCAAGGTTACGCTGTAACAGTACTAGTTCTGAAATTCTCAATATGACAAATTTATACAACAAATCAGTGACTGAAAGTTATGCAACAGGAATGTTGGTATACAAAGACCTGGTGTCCATAGTCTCTAAAACACTGTGTCACTTTAAACAAATCATAGGAAAATGTTGTTGTTGTTGTTGTTGTTGTTGTTATTTATATTTATACCCCGCCCATCCCGCGAGCGGGCTCAGGGTGGCTAACAAACGGTTGATATCATCTGATTGTGCATTCACAGTGTTCATTTGTGTTTGATAACTGCACACTGTGTTTCCCCGTTGTTTTGTCTTCAAAATGCTTATTGCAGCTCATGCAGCCTCAATTTGCCTTGGCGGACATGCAGGGAAAGGTGAGGTTTTAACCCATCACCTTGACTCAGATTCACTATTCAAAACGAGCTCACAGATAGTTATTACCATTATGAAACATATATACCCTTTCCCCTTTAAAACACCAATAACAACAGAGGGGGCAGTTTTGAATAGCAAAACCAAGTGCAGATTAAAGGGTTAGACATCCTTTCTCCCTTCCTATGCATGACCTTGAGGCAAACCGAGGCAGCATGAGCCTGCACTTTGCATTTTATGAATGGAACCAGACCTGTGTGAGATCTCTGTTTGTGTCTTAAGGGAATCATCATCATCAGAACATATGCCAGCGGTGGGCTTCCTCAGCTTAATACAGGCTCACAAGGAAAGTAGGGGTAGGAAGAGTAGCAAAGGTGAAGGCCTACCCCATACATGTACCAAGCCAGGAATCTTCTTTTTGTGGCAGAAGAGTGGGTGCACCCCCTCCCCACATACAATGTGTTACTGTGATTGTATTGGCCTTCTACATGTTCATACATTGGCTATTTTTAGGGAAGGCTGTAATACATTCGATAATTTTTTAAAAAAGTAAACACAAGCTGTGAGATCAACACACAGCCATCTGCCCCCCTGCCCTTCCAAACAGTAACTTGCATAGTAAAATGAAAAATTTGTGAAACACAAAATGTGTTAACAGTGCCCTCTGGTGACTTCTGGCATAATAAACTTGTTCTTCAAGGGAAGGATGTTAACACTAAACAGTTTTTTAATGTTCTTTTCCCCTTTCCAGTGACCCCTCACATTCTCGGTCTTAAAAAATATATATACATTTGAACATTTAACTTTTTGGAGTGGTCCCATCAAAATTCTGAGTTCTTGATCAGGTCGCCACATTTCCCCCCCACCAGGGTGCCTCTGCTGCTAACAGCTGCAGTAAGTGAGGCTTTCCCTGGCATGGAGATACAACATTCACCTTCAGAAAATATTCTGCAGCGGTGAAAGTCTCAAGGACACTGCCAGTAAAAGGGTTGTGATCCTTGGTGGTGGTGTATTAATTGTATGACTGAAGGACTGTCATACAATTATCTGACCCTGCTCCTATTTATTTAATAATACCCAACATCCATAAATTAAGCATAGACATTTCCCCTCACCATATTTCCAGGTCAGGAACTGCTGGGTGGGGTGTGTGTCTTTTTGTATTTTTCATATGTGCATGTGAGTGTGTGCGCACCTGGAAGTCATGGTGACCTCTGGTGACTGACCCCTACTGGGAGCCTGGAAGATATTCAGAGAGGTGGCTGAATACACCTGCCCCTGCCTTCCAACAACTGGTATTTCAAGGAAGTCTCCCTTCCAAGTACTTGCCAGAGTCAACCCTGCTTAGCTTCCGAGATCTGACGAGATCAGGCTTGCCTGGGCTATCCAGGTCAGGGCTGGAACTGTTGGGTGTTAAAACCGCAAGAGCAAAGTGGGGGGGGGGGGCGGGCAAGAGAAAGGCTGCATCCATATGGGAATGATTTGCATTTCCATTGGCAATGGATCCTCTATATGGGGATATGATTCCCCCCATGCCTGCCACTTCCCCCTTCTCCCTCTGCCAGTGGCAGGCTTTTTGCCTGGTTTTTTTTAGTAGTAGGAATACTATATACCTTTCACCACTAAAAAACAAAAACAAAAAGCCAGCGAGTTACAGTAGGGTTGCCAGAACTGCATTGGCAAATAACAGAAGGTTTTGAGGGCAATGGTTGGGGAGGGTGAAGTTTGAGGAGTATGTTACATCATTTCTGGGTGACACTATAGGAATTTCCCCTCAATCTCTATGGTTAAGATCACAGAGACATGGGGACATCCCTAGAGTGTCACTATGAAATCCATTTTCTGGCCATTTATTTTTTTTCTCCCACATTTTTTCTCAGTTTCTCAAGGGCAGAGGATTGGGGCTGAGGGTGGGGGCTTACCCTCTGCAGGGTCAGGTGGGGGGAAAGTGAGTGTGAGGAGAAGTGGATAGGCAATGGCAATGGATGTGGGCTGAAGATGTGGGAATCTGCACCTTCTCATTCACACACCTCCAAAATCCACTTTGAGTGTGATCTTTCATGAAAGGCTGTACTCAAAGCAAAAAATGGATCATGAATACGAAATAGATTGGACTCGAGAAGGTCTGCAATTTCCCTTAACTGTTTTCCCCCTTATCTTCCCCTTCAGTGCAGCTGGCATTAGGCAAATAACACATCAGCCATACCTGACTTGCTCCTCACAATACAAACACTCCCGTTGTTGGCTACACATTTCTGTGCTTTGTTGAAGAAAAGCTCCAATCAAGCATTACGGACAAGGAAAAGGCACGGTGACAAATCCGGGATGATATGCTTTCCCCCGGATTTCTTTCTCTTGCTGTGGTGATGTAATAAAAAATACCTCAAGGAGAGAAGTGTCCGGCTGGGTTAAACTTTAATTCAGTAGGGCTCACAAAATAGGGGTCAGCACCAATGTTCGCTCTAAGCTGTGGAGTCTTGTGAGCAAAAATGCTACTTTGTGAGCTACTGGCATTAAAGTTGTGAGCGATCGATTGGGCTGCTGCATAAATTAGTTTGCTCTGGAGCCCTCCTTCCTGAGCTAAGGCAAAAATGTGTGAGCCGGAGGCTAAACTGTGAGCTAGCTCACACTAACTCAGCTTAGAGGGAACACTGGTCAGCACCCGTCAGTCCTGGAGTCAAACATGGTCCTTTGCAGGGCTCTTTTTGTAGAAAAAGCCCAGCAGGAACTCATTAGCATAATAGGCCACACCCAACAGCAAAACTCATTAGCATATTAGGCCACACCCTGACAGCACCACTCATTAGCACATTAGGCCACACCCCCATGTTACCAGAAGTGTGGTCATCCAGCCACACCCACCTTTTGCTTGTTATTCTGTTTACCTTGTTTGTTGTCAAAACCCAGGGCTTTTTTTTGTAGCAGGAACTCCTTTGCATGTTAGGCCATACACCCCTAATGTAGCCAATCCTAATGAGTTTCTGCTATTGGGTATGGCCTATTATGCTAATGAGTTCCTGCTGGGCGTGGCCAACTCAGGAGCCAGCCGGAACTCCGTTCCTGTGCGTTCCTGCCCAAAAATAGCCCTGGTCCTTTGGGACGTTTCATTCCCCTGCCCCTTTAGAGGCAAAGGGGGACTGTGGTGGATTGCAGGATCTATGGCAGTTATCCCCAACTTGAAACCCACTGAAGCTCTCCTGGTGCTCATTTCCTTCTTCCCCAAAGCAAAGAGCTGGTCCAGGCTTCTTACCTTCACCTAGGGTTGCCGACTTTGGTTTGGGAAATTTCAGAGATTTGGGGGTTAGAGCTGGGGGGGGGGAGGGTTTGCAGAGGGGAGGCAGCTCAGTGGGGTTTACGGCCACACAGTCCTGTTAAGTCCGTACTTAACAAAGTAGTCAGATAGTGATTTCAGAAAACTCAGGTTTATTCAGCTCTTCAATCGACTTCTTCTGACACGGTACAACTCCTCATAGCCCGAACAGCTTGTCCATTTCAGCTGCTCGGTATTTAAACATTCCGGGCTAATGTAGCCACACCTACTGTACATTAAACCAACCTATCAGGTTGTGCGCATGAACGACCAATCATAAGCGGTCCCGCTTACATACATTCAAATCTGATTGGCCGCAATACTTTTCGGCGCGAATCCCTGCCGAAGCTTGAAGCTTTGCATGGCTTCTCTATGGGAGGATTCACACACCTCCTAATGCATTCAGGGCAGCATCTGAATACATTACAAATCCCTCCCCCCTAAGCAAAAACAACTACGAACAATCATAATCACTTAGGTAGGAAGGTGCTCTTCTCGTTCTCTGAGACCGTCTCGGTGGACTCGGCTGGACGTTGCTCGTCTCGTTCTCTGAGACCGTCTTGGTGGATTCGGCTCAGGGCTAGATTCCGTCAGTGGCACTTCGGTTGGCTCTGGGACCTCAGAGCCAGGAACACTTCCATCCGTTACACCTAGTTCGAGAGGAGGGGTCTGCCCAGCCTCTGGAACAGTGCTGATGCCCTCAGGCCCGTCAGCACTCGCCTCCAGGGGAGGTCTCGGAAGGTCCTCGGGGTCTATTGACTCAGTTGGCAACGCGTTGGGTCGGTCAGTCGCCCACCGTTGCCTCAACTGGTCTACGTGCCTACGCCACTTGCGACCATCAGCAAGTCGTACCACATACATTCTGGACCCAACAGTTTCAACAATAGTGGCTGGGAGCCACAAGTGACCACTGGCATAATTTCTCGCATACACCTTGTCATCTTTCTCATATATGCGTACCTTCGTTTGTTCACTCTGCTGTGGTGGTTTAAGGTACTTCAGGTCCGGGTGCAACCTATCTAATAGGGTTGCCAGCCTCCGGCCCATCAGCATTTCGGCCGGACTGCGGCCAGTTGCTGAACAAGGGGTAACATGCTGTCTGAGCAAGAACGAAGCTAGCTTTACCCCCCAGTCACCATAAACCAATTTACTCAGTGCTTCTTTGGTGGTTCTTACCATTCTTTCCGCCTGGCCATTCGAAGCCGGGTGGAATGGGGCCGATGTAATCTGCCTGATTCCGTTATCAGCCAGAAATTTTTCAAACTCCATAGATGTAAATTGCGTCCCGTTATCACTGACCAATACATCGGGTATACCATGGGTCGCAAACAGGCGCCGCAGCACATTGATGACAGACCCGGAAGTGGTGGAATGCATGTGCGCAACCTCCAACCATTTCGTATACGCATCAACGATAATAAGGAACATTTGTCCCTGAACTGGCCCCGCAAAATCTAGGTGGAGCCTCGACCAAGGTTTTCCCGCCGACTCCCAACGCTGCGGAGTGGCGGTTGACGGCTCAGGCCTAGCCTGCTGACAGGGCTCACACACTCTGACCCAATCCTCGATTTCCGCATCAAGCCCGGGCCACCACACATAACCACGGGCCAGTGCCTTCATGTGGACCATGCCTGGATGGCCCTCATGGAGTGATTTCAGCACTTTTTGTCTGAGGCAGTGAGGCACCACCACCCGGTTTCCCCACAGTAAACAGCCCTTAGACACAGACAGCTCGTTTTGGCGCGCTTTGTACATGCGAAATTCCGGCTCCATAGCACCCATCGGCCACCCCCTCCAAACCCAGTTAAGAACTCCCGCCATTACACTGTCCTTAGCCGACGCAGCGGCAATGTCCTTGGAGGTGATGGGTGCTTGCGGCAGTTCTTCGATGGCCAACACAGAGGCCGTTGGTGCAGGGTCCAAATCTCGGCCGGGCAGCGGGCAACGACTTAATGCGTCCGCATGTCCGATGGCCTTGCCCGGCCGGTGCTCCAGGTCATAGTCATAGGCCGACAAAAACAAGGCCCAACGGAGCATTCTGGCAGACATTATATTTGGAAGTTGCCGGTCCGGGGCAAAGATTCCAAGCAGCGGCTTGTGGTCCGTCACAAGTAGGAAATGTCTGCCATACAAGAAATCGTGGAATTTCTTTACTGCAGAAACGAGCGCCAGTCCCTCTTTATCGATCTGGGCATAGTTCTTTTCAGTTTCACTTAGTGACTTTGAATAAAACGCGACGGGGGCCTCCCGCCCGTCTTCCATTACATGACTTAATACCGCCCCCACCCCATAAGGAGAGGCATCTGCGGCCAAGACCAACAATTTCTGGTCATCGTAATGGGTCAACACTGCATTTGATGACAACAATGATTTCACCCCTTCAAACGCCTTTTTTTGTTCAGCACCCCACCGCCATTTTGCGTCCTTGTGAAGGAGCGCATGTAAAGGTGCCGCCACGGACGCCTTGTGGGGGAGAAAGGCGTGATAAAAATTGAGCAGCCCGAGGAAGGCTTGCAGCTCTTTTTTATTCACGGGGCAAGGGGCATTTTTTATAGCTCTCACCTTCTCGTCTGTGGGGTGTACGCCATTTTGGTCCACTCTGAACCCCAGGAATTCCACGCTATCCACCCCTATCAAACATTTGGATTGTTTTACTTTCAATCCGGCCTTACTGAAACGCTTGAGCACTTCTCTGACCCTGTGCATAAGTTCCTCATCGGATCTCCCAGCAATGAGAACGTCATCAAAATAAGGGACCGTCCCTGGTACCCCCCTCAACAGCCCTTCCATGAGGCCCTGAAAAATCCCTGGGGCCACGTTCACACCAAATTGGAGCCTGTTTACTTTGAACGCCCCCCTGTGTGTCACAATGGTCTGTGCTTCAGCAGCTTCCTTGGTCAC
>NW_015175976.1:715485-750565 GCF_001447785.1 Gekko japonicus
GTCTACTGGTGCCACTAGGGATCTGGCGACATCGAACACGCTCTTGCCACAAGAGCTCAGGAGGGTGGCTCGCTTCTTCTCCTCCGTAGTGATGTCGTTCGCTTCAAGGTGGAACCCGAACCTCAGCAGGTAGGCGTCCCAGTCCTCGGTCGCTGGTTCGAATGCCTCGAACTTCGGGCTATTGGCCATAGCTGCGATCGCTGCCACTGGTGCTTGTGGTGCCTGTCGCTGCTCTGCCACGGCGAGCTGCTGCTCTTGGTTGTCCGTCGTTGGGTCGGGACCAGCGGGGCTGCCTACCCGCTCCTGGATCCCATCCTCGTCGCCAATTGTTAAGTCCGCACTTAACAAAGTAGTCAGAGAGTGATTTCAGAAAACTCAGGTTTATTCAGCTCTTCAATCGACTTCTTCTGACACGGTACAACTCCTCATAGCCCGAACAGCTTGTCCATTTCAGCTGCTCGGTATTTAAACATTCCGGGCTAATGTAGCCACACCTACTGTACATTAAACCAACCTATCAGGTTGTGTGCATGAACGACCAATCATAAGCGGTCCCGCTTACATACATTCAAATCTGATTGGCCACAATACTTTTCGGCGCGAATCCCTGCCGAAGCTTGAAGCTTTGCATGGCTTCTCTATGGGAGGATTCACACACCTCCTAATGCATTCAGGGCAGCATCTGAATACATTACAGGACACAGCAGCCATTTTCTTCAGGGGAACTGATCTCTGTTGTCTGGAGATCAGTTGAAATTCAAGGAGGTCTCCAGGCTTCACCTGCAGGTTGAAATCCCTACCGCCACCTCTTAGGCACTGGAGGTGTTTCGGAAGACTCCCAAGACATCCTTTTGGCAAGAGCTGCCTCCGTCGTAAGAAAGGGTGACTGTCCACAGCTCCCATGGGGACTATGGCTGACCAAGTCTTTCTGTGGCAGCCATTTTGTGGCAGCAACCACTCAGAGTTCGCGAAATTCCAGAAGGGTCTACAGGCTCCACAAGGCTGAGGAGTGAGGACACCAACCTGTCACATGAGGGGAGAAGTACCTTGCCCTTTTATATAATTCCTGTGAGGACAAAAGATAAGAATATGCAGCTTCAGAGGCCACAATCTGAAGCAGGAATCTTGGTGGGGAGCAGTGTTCCCTCTAAGCTGAGTTGGTGTGAGCTAGCTCACAGTTTTTTAGCCTCCAGCTCACAGATTTTTCCTCTAGCTCAGGAAGGATGGCCTCAAAGCAAACTAATTTATGCAGCAGCCAAATGGCTCGCTCACAACTTTAATGCCCGTAGCTCACAAAGTAGGATTTTCGCTCACAAGACTCCACAGCTTAGAGGGAACATTGGTGGGGAGGTAGGTAGGGTTGCCTGCTCCAAGTTGGGAAATACCTGGATATTGGGGGGCACAGCCTAGGGTTCCCAACCTCCAGGTGGTGGCTGGAGATCTCCTGCTATTATACCTGATCCCCAGGTGACAGAGATCAGTTCACCTGGAGAAAATGGCTGCTTTGGCAGTTAGACTCTATGGCATTATGCCCCCAAACTCCACCCTCCTCAGGCTCCATCCCTAAAATCTCCAGGTATTTCCCAACCTGGAGCTGGCAACCCTAGCTCAGCCTGTGGAGGGTAGGATTTGGGTAGGGGAGGGATGCCATCAGGGTACAATGCCATAGAGCCCAATGTCCAAAGCGGCCATTTTCCCCAGGTGAACTGATCTCTGTCGCCTGAAGATCAGTTGTAATAGCGGGAGGTCTCCAGCCACCGCCCAGGGGTTGGCAACCCTAGAGGTTGGGCTGCTTCAGTTGGTCTTTTCCTACCCCTGCCAGGACTGCTGTTCTTCTCCCTAGGAGTGAAAGATATGGGAGAGAAAATCATTTTGGGGAAGATTTGTTTATGAGTAGACAAACTGAGCCTAACTGCATTCCATGCGCCTTGGTGTTTAGTCATGATGCCGGCCACATGTCCACGGAAACGTCTTCGGACAGCGCTGGCTCTTCGGCTTTGAAACGGAGATGAGCACCGCAACCCTAGAGTCGGATTTGACTGGCTTTCGAGCAAGGGAATCTTTACCTTTACCTTTAGGCAAACTGAAGGTGGGGAAAGGGTTAAGCGACCCCTCGAGGGTTAAGCAACCACCATGCCTCCTTCCTTCCTGGTCACAGCTTCCCAAGGCCGTTTTTTAAACATTTCAATCAGACGCAGGACAAAGATGTATCTCTTATCCATTCAGTAAATGTTTTATCCTGTCCTTCCTCTGAGAAGCTTAGAGCAGCATCCGTGGCTCTCCCTTCCATATCTGATCCACACAAAACCCCCTGTGAAATAGATTAGGCTGGGTGCCAGACTGAATGTGATGGTGTCCACAGGTCCAGCCCAGGATCACCGTCATGTCCCGCTTGGCCCTGAGAGAGAATGACTGGCCCAGCAAGGTCACCCAGTGAAATTCATGGCAGAGTTGGGATTCGAACTCACATCTTCTGCACCCAAGCCCAGCATGCTCACCACTGAGGTGGTGGAAAGTGCTGTCAAGGCGCAGCCGGCTTATGGTGACCCGGTAGGGTTTTCAAGGCAAGAGACTTTGAGAGGTTGTTTGTCATTGCCTGCCTGCCTGTCATGACCATGGACTTCCCTGGCGGTCTGCCATCCAGATACCGGTCAGGGCTGACCCTGCTTAGCTTCTGAGATCTGATGAAATCAGGCTAGCCTGAGCTACCCAGCTCAGGGCATCCTAACAATTATACTTTGTCAGTAGAACTTTGTGTTCTGTTTACTTTGCCCAAAATGCCTTTCCCACAAAGACTCGTGATGGCTCACTCTGGTCACATGCCTCTGGTATACAGAAGTTTCTTTCTCTTGGACTCTCTTCTTAATTTTGGTCAAATGTTTCTCGTTCCTGTTTGTCCCGATCTGGTATCACAGACTTCAGCTAACTCTCTCCTCCCCTCCATAGCATTATTCTTCTTGGACAAAAGAAGAAGAAGAAGAGAAAAGATTGGCTTTATACCCCGCCCTTCACTACCCAAAGGTGTCTCAGAGCGGCTTACAGACGCCTTTCCCTTCCCCTCCCCACAAGAGACACCCTGTGAGGTAGGTGGGGCTGAGAGAGCTCTGACAGAAACTGCTCTTTTTTCAAGAACAGCTGTGCCAGAACTAAGGCTTGCCCAAGGTCATCCAGCCAGGTGCAAGTGGAGGAGTGGGGAATCAAACCCGGTTCTCCCAGATTAGAGTCCACGCACTTAACCACTACACCAAACAAAAGCAGAAGTTTCCAGAAAATGAAGGGAAGGGAAAAACAGAGATCCGTGTAAGATGCCCTGAACGCCATGGACAAGAACAGAACAAAAACTTTATCCGTCAAGTATATTTCTATCCCTCCCACCTTCCAAGGACTCTAGACAGGGTACAGTATTCACAAGAACAGTGTAGGGTAGGGTAGGCTGATGGAGAATGGTCTAAGATGACCCAGCAAGCTTCATAGCAGGTTAGGGATTGGAATCCCCTTTTAAATCCATCTAATCCAGTACCATCGCCCCATCGTGTGGCAGTGAGTTCCACATGCTGGCAACCTGTACTAGCAGTCCTTCCTTTCGCCTGCCTTGAATCTGCTGCCAACAATCAGTGTCATGGGCTGGCACTGAGTTCGAAATGGAAACATTTCTCTTGGTCCACTTTCTCTACAGCGTGCATAATTTTTGTAGGCCTTCACTCTGATACCTGGACAAAACTGCCGTTTTCCTTCCTCTTCGTCAGTATGCCCTGTGCCATGAATTCCATCTACAGATGAGCACGTGCCCCCCCCAAAAAAATCACTCTGGAGGTGAACTGTTCCTGAACTCCATCAGATTAGGTGATTTCAAGTACATAAGAGGTTGGGTTGTGGCCTGGAGATCTTTGAAATCAGTCCAGAAAATTTTTATATTCATGGGCACCGTGTAGTTGCGTGCCAACTTTTTGGAAGAAACGATTGCACAACATATGCAGACTGCAAATGAAGCTTAAATTACGTTTTCTTAAATCGGGGGAGCATTCCCTAATCCATCCCTTTACCTATGAATTATGTTTGCCAACCTCCAGGTGGGGCCTGGAGTTTCCCCAGAATTTCACCTGATCTCCAGACTACAGAGATCAGTTCCCCTAGAGAAAATGGCAACTCCAGGGGCAGACTGTATTTATTTTTCATTTTATTTATTTTATTTCATTTATACCCCGCCCTCCCCGCACGTGGACTCAGGGCGGCTTACAAAACACAAAAATGTGATACAGTACCACAGATTTAAAAACAGTTAAGGCACACGGTGCAATAAAATACAAGTTGAAAACAATTTAACAAAAGTGGACAACTCACAGGATCCATCGCGATTAATATGCTCACTCCCTATTTGCACATCACATTGGGATCCACAAGGAGGATGCCATGGGCCACGATGTCCAGGTGGCCAGTCAGCCCAACCTGGCGGTACTGCTCTGCACTCGCACGTTGGTGGTAATGGCGGCGGCTCCTACACGAAAGCCTGGCGGAAGAGCTCCGTCTTGCAGGCCCTGCGGAACTGTAAAAGGTCCCGCAGGGGCCTGATCTCCTGTATGGTCTCACAGCCCCACAGAGCCCCCACCCCACCCTCCATCGTCCCCGGGCACTGTCCCCAGATCTCCAGGAATTTCCCAAACCAAAGCCAAAAACCCGAGCATGAATGAACAATGGGTTTTGTTCAGCGCAAAGGACTGCAGGTGATAATGATGTGAGTTCCTTTTCAGCCCTTGCAAAGAAATGTTGCAGAATTGTTTCCACTTTTCCAGTGTTCTTCTGGCCGGAGGGTTCAAAGACACTGTAAAGGCACTGAACTCTGCTTTCCAAAATGTTCTTTGAGAATCACAGTGAAACAACTTTGAGTTTAATAGGCTGGTCCCTGCATCTTTCTCCAACACAGCAAAAGGCTCTCTCCAGGGCAGGGTTGCCCATCCTGGATTCGGAAGCTCCTGGAGCTTTGGGAGGTGGAGCCTGGGGAGAGTGGGGTTTGGGGAGGGGAAGCGCCTCAGTGGGGTGTAAGGCCATTGAGCCCACCTTCCGAAGCAGCCTTTCCTCCAGGGGAGATCAGCTGTAATTCCAGTACACCTCCAGCCACCACCTGGAGGTTGGCAGCCTTACTCCAGGGGGTGTAGGCCTCCTTCCTCCACAGCAAGGCTCCACACTTAGCAGAAAGGAGTCGTCGGATCTGACTCACCGCTGCTCAGTGTTCCCTCTAAGCTGAGTTAGTGTGAGCTAGCTCACAGTTTTGTAGCCTCCAGCTCACCCATTTTTGTCTCAGCTCAGGGAGGAGGGCTTCAGAGCAAACTAATTTATGCAGCAGCCAAATCGCTCACTCACAGCTTCAATGCCAGTAGCTCACAAAGTCGAATTTTTGCTCACAAGACTCCACAGGTTACAGGGAGCATTGCCGCTGCTGTGTTTATGGCTGTTCTGCAATGATTCCTTGCCTCTGGAGGTCCCGTTGCACATTCCTGGCTCTGAGCCTGGAGAAAGGGAAGCACCAGTCATTCTTTCTAAAGGAAGGAGGAGGATACTACAACTGGAAGGAAGCAAGGCCAGAGCAGTAACTTCCAGATCTGAAATGTCCCTGACTTCTTCCTTGGGGATGCACTCTCTGATGTTCTTGTTGTATGCTGGAACGGTGGTATTATATCATGTTTTGAGTCCCTTTGGGGGCTTCAGAGAAAGGCAAGGAGAAACAGAGGAACAGAAAAAGTACCCTGTTGGATCAGACCAGTGGTCCTTCTAGCCTGTTTCGAACAGTGGTCCGCCACTTCCCCTGGAGGGCCAATAAACAGGGCCACAGCCCAAGGCCCTCCTCTGATTCCTAGCACCAGTATTTAGGGGTTTACGTCCTGTGGACATGGAGGTTCCTCTTAGTCAGTGCCGGATTTACGCATAAGCTAAATAAGCTACAGCTTAGGGCCTCGCAATCTGCTGGGGCCTCAAATAAAAACACAATATAAAAATGATTTCAAATATTAAAAAGGCATATATATTTTAAATTTTTCTGAGACCAGCTGATGTAATTTAAAACAGTAGAGGGCCTCTGGGTTTTGTATAGTTTAGAGCCTCAGCAAGTCTAAATCCGGCCCTGCTCTTAGTCATCATGGCTAGTAACCACTGGTGAACCTGTCTAATTTGGTTTTAAAGCCATCTATACTAGTAGTCATCAGTGTGTGTGTGTGTGTGTGTGTGTGTGTGTGTGTGTGTGTGTGAGAGAGAGAGAGAGAGAGAGAGAGAGAGAGAGAGAGAGAGAGAGAGAGAGAGAGAGAGAAGTGCTATCAAGTCACAGTCAACTTATGGTGACCCCGTATAGCTCTCAAGGCAAGAGACATTCAGAGTTGGTTTGCCACTGCCTGCCTCTGTGTAGCAACCTTGGTGTTCCTTGGTGGTCTCCCATTCAAACACTGACCAGGGGCCAACCCTGCTTCGCTTCTGAGATCTGGCGAGATCACTACATTGGCTATAAACAATTAGTTCTTAAGTAGTCCTTCCCTAGTGGTCAAGGCCACAGCACAGGGTCAGGGCTAGTACTTTCTACCCATCTTTATCAGGATTGGTACAGGTAAGTTTTATGTGTTTAGTTCCAATATACAGACAGAACGCAGTCAAGAGAAGTTTATTGCCCTTTGGTTCCCAATTATTTCTTATCTAACTCAAAATGATGTTCTCCCCAAAAACAAATTTTATCATGATCTTATTTATTTTTTACTCGCCTGATGTATATGAGCACTGAGTCGTTATGTCTTTCCAGGAATGCTTCTGGGAATGCCTGCTCTTCACAGTTAAAAACATTGTAAGCTGGCTTGAAATATTGATTGTTTGTACATATCTGCTTTATGACTACCACACTATGCTTCTAATTTATCTTGTATTCATTTTTATGATTCTGGAGAGATCTTGCTGTCCCCATATGGAACTATTGCACTGTCTATTTTTTGTTTAGTTTTGTTTTGTCTGTTGAAAAAAATGGTAATAAAAATATATATTTTTTTTAAAAAAAGGATTGGTACATTTATCTTGCCTAGGGGCAAGAAGGGCTGTCGCCTGCAAGTCCGTTACATGATATAGTCTATTTATGTCATTCCAGGGGGAGACAGATATTTTTCTTTCGTGACTCATCATATTTCATGTTTGGGGTGGGCTGAGTTGGCAGGGGAGAGTTACAAGCCTGTTCTAAAGCTTGAGATACAATTCTTGACACCAACTGTCTTTGGCTGAAGAGTGCATGGTATGCCAATGTCTGATGACATGACTGGGTAGATAGACAGGTCTCCTTATCTGAATCACAACAGAGGAGATTATTTGTTTATAAGTCTAGAAGTATCAAGTGGGTCTAAAAGTCATTCTCCATTTATACATTTCCACCATCTTCCTGCCCCTGGACCCACTGTTTTTCAAGATGCTGAGAGCTGCTGACATGAGGAAGCATTTCTAAAGATGACACACACACCCCAGCTTCACTTGCAGCCGAAGTAGTATAGTCCACTGCCTCACAATGGGCTGGATCCAACCAGGTTTTCCCACTGGTGAAAAGGAGCAGAGATAGTCAGTCCTCTCTGACCACTAAAAAAATGGTACCCTAGGGATCATGGAACCCGTATAAATATGGGATGGGGGCTATAGTAATATGGGAGAAATGGGGTGGCATTGATAGGGTTGCCAACTCCAGGTTGGGAAATACCTGGAGATTTTAGGGGTGGAGCCTGAGGAAGGAGGGGTTTGGGGAGGGGGGACGTCAATGGGGTATAAGGCCAATAGAGTCCACCTTCCAAGGCAGCCATTTTCTCCAGCTGAACTGATCTCTGTCACCTGGAGGTCAGTTGTAAAAGCGGGAGATCTCCAGCCGCCACCTGGGGGTTCAATCAAAAAAATACAGAAACTGTGGAAATTATATAATTATGACAACTTCAACACGTTGATGTTTTCTTATTACAGTGCATATACAAAACAATACACATCCTAGTCACAACAAATAATTCATGATCGTTATCAACAGTCCATTCTTAACTATTCATATGATGGATGAAAGTGCCTGTCAATGTCCTTTTCAAGATTAAAGTGCTTGAAGTATTCAAGTTGCCATAGTCATAATTTCACTTTGTATTTTTTTTAATTGTACCTTGTTCCCATGGATCTCTCCGGATTATGACCACCTGGAAGTTGGCAACCCTAGACACTGAGGAAAAAGAGCTAGCAGGATCCAAGTCAGGGCTGCCACTGCTTCCTCTAAGCTGTGGAGCCTTGTGAGCAAAAATTCTACTTTGTGAGCTGCTGGCATTAAAGTTGTGAGCCAGTGATTTGGCTGCTGCATAAATTAGTTTGCTCTGGAGCCATCCTTCCTAAGCTCAGACAAAAATGTGGGACCCAGAGGCTAAAAAACTATGAGCTAGCTCACACTAACTCAGCTTAGAGAGGAAACTGGTTGCCAACCTCATGGTGGGGCCTGGAGATCTCCCAGAATTACAACTGCTCTCCAGAGTACAGAGTCCAATTTCCCTGGAGCAAATGGCTACTTTGGAGGGTGGACTCTATGGCATTATAT
Organism: Gekko japonicus; assembly: GCF_001447785.1. NCBI lineage: Eukaryota > Metazoa > Chordata > Lepidosauria > Squamata > Gekkonidae > Gekko > Gekko japonicus. The sequence continues at coordinate 724,055 of NW_015175976.1, forward strand.
CCTGCTGAGGTCCCTCCCCCCAGGCTCCACCCCCAATTCTCCAGGAATCTCCCATCCCAAAGTTGACAACCCTAATATGTGGAATGGCTCAAAGGAAGAGAAAGCCAAGCCAACATGTATGTTGAGTATCACAATGGTCCTTTCCGCATTTGCCTGCCACTCCAGATTTTCTCAGTGTTCGAGTCAATACAATTTAAGTCTGTGGCAAAACAGCACCCCAAAAACCCAGGGCAACAGCAGGCTGAAACCAGGCTGACCACTGAAGGGAGGTCATGTAATGCAGAATGGGGGGGGGACCCAGAATAAAAAGAAGGTTGAACTCGATTTTAGCGCAGAATTGTTTGGAGGACACCACGGTAAACATGGATTAAAGGAGAGTACGGAAAGGGCCAATGTGGCATCCTTCCATTAGTCCAGCATACATTACGCACTAGTGACCTTTGGGCCTCACAGGGCTTAAAGTAGATGGTCATAGTAAAAAAAGAAAGTGCTGCCAGGCAAGGCGGGGGAGCAGAGCCACAAACAAGAAAAACGAGTAATACAAGCCCTGTCAGAGAAAATGCCCGGGTGTGATACATGTGTACATAACTTCCTTAACGAATACTTTCTTTCCTCTACCATGCCCCAAAGCAAAGAGATCTATATCTTATCACGTAAGCGAGGAAGTTAAAAGTTCACACCGAGTTTTCTGCCTTACTGGTTCTGAGTTTCAAAAATCCTACGTCAGCCGGTGCATTTCAGTCACAAGGTTGGCAGGGCACAGCAGACTATACAGTACAGAAACGGGCAGGGGAGGAAGGGAATCTTTCCCTTTTTCCTTTTCCCACCCGTTTCCATTCTCCTTGACCCAGAACGAAGGCTGATAACAGTTATACAAATATTTCACATAGTTTCGTGAAGTATAAAGATGTAAAGTTAATACCAGGGAGACTGAGGGTGGGGTGGGGGAACAAGCTGAGGACTGCTTAGCGAGCAATGCTAAAAATGCTTTTTTTTAACCCTAATTTTGAACTACTTCTTAATGCTGTTTTAATGGGATTGATACAAGAAACCTTTTAGTTCCTCAGGTTCATTGCTGACATCATTCCTAAGAAACAATGATTTTCTTCAGCAGTAGATAAGCACCCTTTCAACGCAATGTAAAGCATTTAAATTAAAACATATAATCTTTTAAAGTTGTCCATTAGCGACTGGTCAGAAATTGAGTGATAATATACCCTGCTTTTTTCAGGGGGTTGGATCCAAGTCAGCAAAAGAGTTCACAGAAGAAACTGTTAGAGAGGTTCTTCCTGTAATTCCCATAAGCAGCCCAAAATTCTCCTCTGAGCAGTGGGCACAATGAGCAACCAGATGGGGCTAGAGTTGCCAGGTCTGTTGGAAATGCTGGCAGGGGGATTGGTGGGGACTTTCCAGGAGCCGGAGGCCACATCACTTCGTGCAACAGGCCTACATCACCTGGAAGTGATGTGGGCGTGTTGGTAATGTTGTGGGTGACACTCTGGTTTTTGGGCAAAACTCTATGGTAAAATCAGCCTCAAACCATGGAGTTTTGCCCCAAAACCAGAGTGTTAGCCCCCCATTGATGTCACCAACATGCCTATGTCACTTCCAGGTGGCAAATTGCCTTTATTTCCAGCCATGTTGTTGTTTGGGGAGGGGGATTTCCTCCCCCTCAGCCCACTGAAGATTTGGGGTGGAGCCTGGGAAAAGTGGGGTTTGGGGAGGGGAGGGACCTCAGTAGGGTACAATGCCACAGAGTCCACCCTCCAAAGCAGCCATTTTCTCCAGGGCAACTGGTCTCTGTACTCTGGAGATCAGCTGTAATTCTGGGGGGTCTCCATGCCCCACCTGTATTTTACCAGCTCTAGGCCCTTACTTACATTTGTGGCTTTCTTTGGAGGAGAAAGGTGATTTTACCTAATTTTTCACTTCTCTCTGTGGCAGGCTGGGTGCTTCGGGAAGACGGGGCCAGATCCGCTCTGAGAACTGCTTCTGCGAACTCTTCGGTTGGTTCCAAGCCAATATCCCCAACTTCATAATTGGTTTCACAGCAGGCATCAAAACTGTTGCATCGCAGGCATCATGGAAAGTTGTGCTTTTGTATTTGAGTTGTAATGTTTCGTGCCTGCAAGTTTAAAATGCATATAGATTGTGGTATGAAATAAAGGGGGGGGGGATTAAAAAACTGGAATTCAAAAAAAATTCACAAAGAGCTACTTTGTGAGCTACTAAGAAAAAAATTAAGGGGCAAGCAAAATTCCTCTTTCTTTGCAAAATTCCTCTTACTTGGTGTGATTTGACTTCAGTGGGTTTATAACAGTGTCACTCTTTGTAGGTGCCTTAAATGGGGGCAGGAGCTGGTCCCTAGAAATCAGAGCTGTCCCAGACTAGCCTGATCTCATCAGATCTCAGAAACTAAGAGGGGGTTGGCCCGGGAAAGTACTTGGATGGGAGACCATCAAGGAATTCCAGGGTCTCTAGGCAGAGGACAGCGATGGCAAACCTCCTCTGTTAGTTTCTTGCCTTGAAAACCTTGCAGGGACACCGTAAGTAGGCTGCAACTTGACTGTACTTTACCCGCAAACGAAGTGTGTCTGTGGTCTCTCTGCAGTTTACAGCCTTTACCTTTCTACAGAATGAAATGATGTCATTTACCTACATGATTCCCCCCCCCCAAATACTGCATGTTCTTTGAAGGAGGAGGGGCTGTCCAGAGGTGTTATCATTTAGAGAATTCCCAAATGATCTAAGGCAGTAATGATCAAGAAGGAAATCTACTTGTCTGCTTACCACATGTGTGTGTGCAGGGGTCAAGAAAAAGAGGTGCAGGAGCTCATTAGCATAACTCATTAGCATAACTTATTTGCATATGCCACACCCCCTGACATCACGGGAAGTGTGTCAGAAGGCTCCACTGGACTGTTTTGGGTTGCTAACTATTGGGGGGGGGGGAGTACCTGAATAAAACTTGGTCTTAAAGGTGCCACTGAACTGTTTTGGACCGGGGGGGCCAGGGGGAGCTCTGCAGATTATCTGGCTGTTTCCTGCTCTGACTGAGGGCTGCTGGGAGCAGGGATGGGGCTTGTTGCATGTGCCCACCCCCTGGGCTCCGCTCCTGTGCGCTCCTGCAGGAAATGACCCCTGTGTGTGTTTGTGTGTGTGTGTGTAAAGTGCCATGAAATCACAGCCCGCTGACTTATGGCTACCCCATAAGGCTAACAGAGGTGGCTTGCCATTGCCTGCCTATGCATTGCAACCCTGGTATTCGTTGATGTTCTCCCAGCCAGGTTTTGACAAGGGCTGACCCTGTCCAAGATGTGACGAGATCGGGCTCGCCTGTGCCATCCAGATTAGGTCCTTTTAAAGGTAAAGGTTCCCTTCTTCGAAAGCCAGTCAAATCCGACTCTAGGTTTGCAGTGCTCATCTCCGTTTCAAAGCCGAAGAGCCAGCGCTGTCCGAAGACGTCTCCGTGGTCATGTGGCCGGCATGACTAAACACCAAGGTGCACGGAACGCTGTTACCTTCCCACTGAAGCGGTACCTATTTATCTACTTGCATTTTCTTGCTTTCGAACTGCTAGGTTGGCAGGAGCTGGAACTAGAGACGGGAGCTCACTCCATCATGCAGCACACTCGGATCTCGAACTGCTGAACTACCGACCTTCCACAGCCTGCAGTTCAGCGTCTTAACCACTTGAGCCACCGCAGTTCCTTTTACCACTTACTTAATGTTAAGGGTAACTTTCCCCTGCTTTAGAGAGGACAAAGGAAAATAACCTGAAATAGGCCGGGGAAAGTAGCAAGCTGCTTGCAGTTCATCTGCCTTTATCGCTTACTTAAGGTTATTTTCCTGTGTTGAGGGAAATGCCTTAAGTAAGCAATAAGTGGCAGATGAATTAATTGTCATCGAGGACGACTTGAAATATTGTCTTGACTGCCTGTAGGAGACAACTCATTAACGCAATGGATCAGCAGCTCCCAGGTGAACTCCCAGTGACCTCAAAATAATAAACGGCCTGTTTGCTAGGTGGGGTGGGAAAATGGTTGGAGAATATTTTCCCCATAGCCTTGTGCCGGAGAAATACAGCTTTGGAAATCCTTAAATCACAATTATACCTTTCTAGAGGAACATCTACAGGCCATTTATACCACTGTGCACTAATGCATCACGGATGATAAGCCAGAATCTACAAATTGTTACCTTCAGGCAAAAGGGGTGGGGAATCGTGAGAATCAACGGGGTGACTCAATATATAGGGTGGAAACTTTGTGAATCGGCAATGCGATCCCAAGAAAGACTTCTGGCACCAGCACAGAGTGCCCAATTTGTAGCCAGTGCGGTGTAGTAGTTAGAGTGACTAGGATCTGGGAAACTCAGGTATGAATCCCCATTCTGCCATGGAAACTTGGTGAGTGATCTTGGGTCAGTCACATACTCTCTGCCTAACCTACCTCACAGGGTTGTTGGGAGGATAAAATGGAGGAGCCAAGGGCCATGTAAACCACTTTGGATCTCCACTGGGGAGAAAGGCAGGTTATAAATTATAAAATACACAATAAACATTTACAAGCAGGATTCAGAGGTGAACTCCTTTACCCAGGACCTAAACTGTATGTAGGGCTGCCAACCTCCAGGTGGTGGAAGCCAAAATGAGAGATCACAGGAGGAAGTGGAATTCCAAAAAAAACAAGGAAATGAAGTTCTCTTTGATGTTGCGCTGGTTATACTGGCCAGACAAGATTGGACTGGGAGGTGAGTGCCCCGTCAGTCTTTTTCCTGAGTTTTGTACCTGTGCCATGTGAGCACAGGTATTGAGAGGAGACGAGGGGCCCTCTCAGCCACTCAAAACTTTCAAGTTCTTCCTTATATTCTAATTGGACTTTCTGGCCTCTCTTTCCCACCCACTCGCTGGTTTTCCAGTTGTGGCTTCTCACTAGCACCCCATGGCCTCCCTCTCCCAGGATTCCAAAATTCCTTTCTTCTTCCTCCCCAAATGGCATTTGCAGCACTGTTCTCCATGAATCATCCTGCTAGATTTGAGGCAGTGGGAAAAGGCTGTCCTTTTTGCAGCATGAAGTCTCTAACAAGATCCAGAATTCCCACCAGTGCACCAAGGGCACACTAGCGTCTAGGCAAAACAGCCAGTTTGCTACAGACACACATATGCACAGAAGAAGCCACTGGACAATAAAGAGTTGTTGGGAGCCCGGAGAACACTCTCCTGGGTGAAGCTGCCTGATGCATCTCTGCATGAGTTGCTGTTCTGGTATTTCAACTCTGGTATTTCAACCTCCACTGGTCAGCTCAATCATTCCTAATGCAGAGATAGGGTCAATACATTGTGTGCTTTTACTGTGGGAAACGGTGTTTTTTTAAAAAGAACTTCTTAAAATAGTGCTTTTTATGGAGATTAGAAACACTTTGTATAACATCATCATTGTAATGCTAACAACAACTTTGCAAGGTAGGACAGTATTATTATTCCCCCTCCCCATTGCAGACCAGGAAATATTGTCTTACCTTACTTTTTTTCTTTCTTTTTCTTAAACAAAATTAATACAAAAATGTACATACAAATAATGCAATAAAATATACGAACAATGCAATAAAAAGTGGATTACAAAATTACAGAACACACAAAGAAAACTGTATGTTATGTACAATAAAACAAGGATGACAAATTGAAGAACAATGAATCAAAAACAGAATAATATATACAATGAACAACGCAAGGAAAACTGCCTGAAATATATCATTGATTTTCATGACTGTGCAAAGCTCTGAACATACAATCTGCCAGTTTGGTGCAGTGGTTAAGTGTATGGACTCTAATCTGGGAGAACTGGCTTTGATTTCCCACTTCTCCACTTGCTGCTACTGGATGACCTTGGGCAAGCCATAGTTCTCTCAGAGCTGTTCTTCAAAGAGCAGTTCTTGAAAGAGCTCTCTCAGCCCCACCTACCTCACAGGGTGCCTGTGGTGGGGAGGGGAAGGAAAAGGAGATTGTATAAATCCAATCTCTTCTTCTCTTCTTCTTCTTGTCACCATTCTAGCAATTCTCCAGCAACCATTCCTTTGAGGTCATAGATTTACATCTCTTATAAGCCACCAAAACTGGCGACGGTGTTTGTAAACTTCATATCAGTCTATAGTGATTCTGCCAAAACACTAATGGGATTATCTTCTAGTTATCAGCAAACTATGTCTATAAAGGAATTTTTGAAAAGAATGAATGAAATTGTGGATTATTGTATCCTAGAAGACCCATGGATGCATAATACATATAAATTCATTACACAAGCGTAAACACACCATCAGAACCTCCAAATTTTAACAAAAAAGAAAAGAAAATACAGAGTTACCTAAGGCTACTTAATTCATAGTTGTAGCCAGGGGTCATTTCGTAGAAAAAGAGCTAGGGTAACTCATTAGCATAACTCATTAGCATATGCCACACCCCCTGACATCACCGGAAGTGTGTCATAAGGCCACACCCCCTGACATCACCAGAAGTGTGTCATAAGGCCACACACCCCGCCCCCAACGGTCCCGGCAGCCACCGCAGGCCTTGCAGCTCCACTGCCGAGCCCCATGAGGGGCCCGGCGGTGGCCGGCGGGAGTGCAAGGAAGCCCCCGAAGGCCCTCCCTGGCCCCAGGCAGGCAGGGGTGGGGAGAGGCAGGGAGGAAGCAACTTACCCTCCCTCTTCTCCTGCCTCCTCCTGGCTGAATGAGGGCCGGAAGCAGGGGGTGGGGCTTTGTCATGTGCCCCGCCCCCCATACCTCACCCGGGGGAACTGCGATCCCCCGCGATCCCCCCCGAAATGACCTCTGGTTGTAGCAAAATATGAATGGGGTGTGTGTGTCGACTTCCTAGATCACAGCTCACACTCTTGACTGCTGTGGTGAGACATGCCACCAAGTCACAGCAAACTTATGAAGACCCTGTAGGGTTTAGCTACCGAGATCTGACAAGAATAAGCGAGCCTGCGCCATCTGGGTCAGGGTGTTAATAATGCAACACCGTTATTCATGAATTCTAAAGGGGAAACCACAACCTAAATGCACCTCTCAAGAGGCAGCTCTGGGAGCAGCCCATGTGTTGATCTGATAAGCTGCAGAGGCGCTGCTCCCTGCACATCTGAAGAACCGGCTGAGCTATCTCTGGTGTCTCGCCATGAAAACATTTTGTGTGTTTTATCTCTGTGCTTTAATGTGTGCTGCTGTGGTTTAAAGCGCAGGCCTCTAGGGTAGAAAAGAAGGGGCTGGATGGGTGATTGAAGAATGTTATGACTGGGTGGTAGCTGTGCCATGGGGATGGGGTGGATTGATTCGTGGAGGGGGGTTGCATGTAAGAGAGAAGAAGAGACTTGCGCTGGCAGAGGGACTGAGGGAGGCACTGTGAAGAGTAAAAGAAATCTGCATTCCTGGTAGAAGTTATTAGCCTAAGCGGGAAGTGAGGAAAATAAGCATTTGTGGCTAGGTGTGTTTAAAGAATAGTAGAGAAAGGAGAACCGTAACAATCTTAAAATCTTACTTTTATAAATTATGCTGAAACTGTAACGCTATTATACTTCTAAATAAACTCCGTGCTTAAAGGGGGGGAAAGCTGTCTTCTTCAGAGTCAATAAAACTGTTTACCTCAGAGCCACCCCCCGCCCCCATGTGCTGACCGTTCTGTCATTCTACCAAATATAACGAAGCCTTTCTAGACTAGAGCTTTTTGGACAAAATTTTTACAAATTATAGGGGAAATATGTAAAGTTTCATTGTCCATAAACTTTAATCTAATGCTAATGGGTACAATTGGGAACCCAGCAGTAAGTAAGGAGAATCAAGCTACCTTTAAAGCTATGATATTAGCAAGTAAAGCAGTGATTGCTCTGGGCTGGAAGGACAAGAGTAAATGGACAGTACAAATCTGGCATAATTATTTGTTTGACTTTATACAGTCGGACATAATCGCGAAGCTGAGCCGGAAGACCATATGGGCAGAAAAGACCACAGAAATCAGAATGAAATGGAAGACCTACCTAGAATGGATACTAACAGAAGGAAGAAAAGACATTCAGTGCAAGATTCGGACTTTTGTCCCATACATTACATATCGCTTTATAAACCCTATGTAATGTACGGGACAAAAGTTGACATGTAATACATACAAAATGTTACATAAAAAATAAAGATTAAATATACATATATATATATATATATATATATATATATAACGAAGCCTTCCTGCTTTTTGGGTTCAACTAGGAAGTCTGAGGCAAGAGTAGTGGCTGGCAGCAAAACTAAGACGGGAACTTCAAGGAAGGCAAGGAGACAACATAACACGATGCATCTTAGGGGCCATTAGAGATGTTATCCATCAGGGTCTCGGGAGAGGAGTAAAACATTACACTGGCCTTGTAAATGCATCCACAGAACCAGCTGGGGATCACTAGGGTTAGGAATTGCACGGAGATTTGGAGGGGGGTAGATCCTGGGGAGGGTGGGGTTTGGGGAGGCGAGGGAATTCAGCAGGGTATAATGCCCTAGAGTCCACCCTCCAAAGCAGCCAGGACTGATCACTGTTGACTGGAGACCAGATCTAATTCCAGGAATGCAAGCTGGAGGTTGGTGATCCTAGTTGTCACCAGCTTAAAAAAAAAATCTTTGTAGGTCACCAGTGTTTCAATTTGTCCATAAATTAGATCAACAATTACTGCCTGATTATTTCTGGGGTGGGAGAGACACTTGTTAATCAATTCACTCAATAAATGAACTGGCAGATTCTCTGGTTTGGTATAGTCCAGAATATCTAACATTAAGTTAGCAGAGTGCACAAAAAGGCTTACCATGCAGCAAAGCTTCTTTCTAATGTGTGTGTGTTGGCAAAAGAACAAACTTACACAGAGTCTCTTTAACTTTTCCAACTAACAGGAGTTCCTTTATTCATAGAACTGCATTTTAGATAGAAAGAATGGCAACCTATTCCAACTAGCTAGGATGGATTGGGATGCAAGCAGCATGTCCTGCATCTATGATGCCAACATGGAGAGCAAATGGCAATGTGTGCAAGAGAAGATGTCAGAACAGAAGTGAAGGAAGTCATTCCCAGATAATAGCATAAAGGAATAGTATCAGATAACAGATACAGATGCTCTGTGTGTCCTGATCTAAGTCTATGGTAGCCCCTTCTGAGCGCTGAGTAAAAGAGACAGCCTATAGTCCTTGACTCCCAACATGAACTGGCTACACACTGAAGTCCCAGTTGTTGCCTACAAGAATTTTCACCAGCTCTCTGTTTAGTTCTGTGGTGAACCACCTGGAGAGCCAATCTGGTCGAGAATGAATGGGTAGAAGTATTTTTTTTAACGTAAGTACCGATTGATGTTAAGGCACACACATGAGTCAAATTAACGGAATAAGTACGTGTGCCTCTCTCTGTGTAGCTAGATGCCATTGTAACCCGGTTTATAATAGCTTCCATCTATGTTCGCCTGGCAACAGCGTTCACCCACCGCAGAAATAGTCTCTTTCTAAACAGACACGTGTCTTTCGATTCTCATTTTTTTTTCTGCCGTGCATCTCCAGGCATGCATGCAGTTTGGGGGGGAGGGGGAAACAACGTATCATATTTGTTCTTGCTTTCTGAGCTGCTTCGAGCAGGGGAGGCAGCATGTGCACCCACCCCCCAATAAACCAAGCAATACGAGGATTAGGAATGAGAAAGAAAGGTGCTTTGAGCAGAAGAGCACACACATACTCAAAATCCACATTGCCATCTAAAAGGGGGTGAAAACGCGCTCCTTTGATGCAAAAAAAAAAAATCCCCCCCACTTGCTACGGAGGAACATGTGAGTGGGCCGTTTCTCTACATATCCTCATCCTCCTCCCCCTCCTCTTTTCCCCCCTTAAAAAAATGACTTTCCGAAAGGGCGGGGCGTAATGTGGCGAGAATGGCATTCAGGTGCCCATCGGGCTCTCTCCTTTGCTCCGCTGCTCCGGCCCCCGAGCGAGAAGCACCGACAGCCGGCTCTGCGGGATGGGGAGCAACGTGCATCTCCGCTGGGAGCCAGCGAGCCCCCGCGGTCCTCACGTAAGCCAACCCTTCGCCTAGCTCCATGGAGAGCCTCTTTTGTTTCCGGAGGCGGGGAGGGGGGGGGCGGCAGAGAGCGCCTCGGAAAGGCAGCCTGGGGTGGAACTGAAAGGGGTGTGTGGGGATGTCCCCTCTCTCCCTCGCCTGCTCTGTCTGGCGAAACCCCCCCCCCCCATCTGTGTCTCTTGCGTCGCGATCTGCATGAAACCAACACACACAAAAGGACGAAGTGGGAGGGGAGAGGAGGGGGTCCACCACACCGACCGAGCGCCCTCCGTTGGGCTCCAAATTGCCGCTTGCCTACCCGCCCGCCAGAGACTGGTCCGTTTTCCAGACGCCCGACAATTGTTGTGACTGGGAAGGATCAGGTCAGGCGGGGGACGGAAAGACTTCGTGGGCTCCGTTGCGTAGATGCGCTGGGGGCTCTCGCTAGTGTTTCCTTTGGAAACATTTCCCTCCGCCCCGGAAGCCCTCAAAAGGTGCGGACTCTCCCTGGTGAACTCAGCGAGGAAGGTCAAGAGCACTCTGCACGAGCTCAGGGGAACTTTCCTCCTTCTAAACCGGGCATTGCAAGTGGGCACCGGGATTGACCAAGGTGCGAAATGAGGGCTGGTGAACCCATTCATTCTCTTCGCAAGTCCAAAGCTGCTTCTCTGGGACTCCCTGGGGCTTTTTGTGGAGGTACTGCCTAGATCCACACCTGTCTGTTTATTTAGACCACCACCCCCTTTCCCCTCAAATGCTGTCCCTCCAAGTGGCTAACAGCATTGTTCTCCTCCCCTTCATTTTATCCTCACCACAGCCCTGTGAGGTAGGCCAGGCTGAGAGTAAGTGAATGGCCCAAGATTGCCCAACCAGCTTCCATGGCAGAGCAAGGATTCGAACCTGGGTCCAGAGACCCTAGACTCTTCCCTGCTACATCACTCTGCTTAATATTCAGCCGCCCGACTTCATCAGCTGCTCCCAGGACCTCCGGGGACTTCAGACAATTCTATTTTCCTCCCTGCACACCCATCCAAAAGCAGACGCGAGAGCCAGAGATGTTTTTTCTTAAGCCTTTAAAACATTTTCTAACTAGTTTTGCTTCTCACTTGATTTCCATCGCTTCCCAAAGCACCATCTGTTCCTCTTTAAAAAAAACCAACACTCATCCGGTTTGAATAGTCTATAACAATTATTTACTGTTACTTTAAAAGCCTCTAACTGGAATTCTAAGTTACTCACTTATCTTCCACCCTGGCAAACAGGAACCTTTGGGAAACTGTGTGCAACTTTATTACAGAACGGTTCCTTGGAAAGTCCTCACCTCATCTCGGAAATTGTGGTTCATGGCTCACTGTCATAGAATACGCCCTCTCTGTATACAAAAGTGCCTAGCAAAATGTCTGTCGGTATGATGGGCAGAATAGGCATGGCTTGTTCACTGTGGACCCTAGGGGATTTTATTTATTTATTTATTTATTTCCATTTTTATTCTGCCCTCCCCGCAAATGGACTCAGGGTGGCTTACAAAGTCACAAAATCTCAATAACAATAGTTAAAATAATTAAAACAGTAGTTAAAAATAGTAGAAACTGCAATCTAGGTTCATGCTACTCTTCTCAGTTTAAGCTGATCATCAAGTCAGTGATTTCAGTAGGGGAGGCCAAAGATGGATACAAAGCATATCCTTCCAATGAGGTGGAGATGTCTCTCTGGCCTGGCCCTTTAAGTAGATAAGAGCAGCCCTGCTAGATCTTTCCAAAAATCCTTCTGGTCCCAACCAGTGTTCCCTCTAAGCTGAGTTAGTGTGAGCTAGCTCACAGTTTTTAGCCTCTGGCTCACACATTTTTGTCTCAGCTCAGGAAGGGTGGCTCCAGAGCAAACTAATTTATGCAGTAGCCAAATCACTCGCTCACAACTTTAATGCCAGTAGCTCACAAAGTAGAATTTTTGCTCACAAGACTCTACAGCTTAGAGGGAACATTGGTCCCAACATCCTGTTTCTCTCAGGGGTAGCCAGATGTTTCAAGGAAGGGAATAGCCTTTCCCCCCACCCTGGCAGGGGGCATTCAGTGACATTCTGCCTCTTGCCCGAAGATGTCATTTAGTTAGCATGGCTAAACAGCCAATGATTTAGCCTATGCATTTTTCCTAAGCCTCTGAACCAGTAGCTGATGGTCTCCATGTATTGGAGATGTGAATTCCACAAGTTTACTACTAGGGAGGCAAAGCAGTACTGCCTTCTGTCAATCCTGAATATATCCATGAGTCAATTCCATTGGACGATCATCACTTCATTCATAACAGAACAGCAAAACATCGATCATGCCATGCATATTTTTATAAAACTCTTTCACGCCCCCCTGTTCGAAAGTAGAAAACTAAAGGGGGGGGGATGCTCAACCCATTGATCATTTTGATTGCCCACTAATGCAACTTTCTCTCTCTACTTTTTCCTTTTTGAGCTAGGGAGGCCAGAACTGTAAAAGGTATTCCAATGAGGCCATGGCATAGATTTGTACGAAGTCATTGATTATTCGTTTATACGCCACCTTTCTCCCTAAGGGGGACTCAAAGCAGCTTACATCATTCTCTTCTCCATATTGTATGCACAAAACAACCCTGTGAGGCAGGTTACAGGCCCAAGGTCACCCAGCAAGCTTCCATGGGCAGAGTGGGGATTCGAACCTGCATCTCCCAGATCCTAGTCTGACACTCTAACCACAATACCATTCACTGTCTGTCTTATTCTCAAATGCTTTCTTAATCATCCCTTGCATCAATTTTTCCTCTTTTGTTATCACTGAGCTGACACTTTCAATGCCTTGTCCACCATAACCTCCAGTTCTCTTTCCTGGTTAGACATTGCCGGTTTACACTCCAGTGTAAATGTTAGGATTTCCCCCCAAGAGTGCATCGCTTTAGGCTCACTTACGTTGAATAACAAATTACAGTTCATGCCTGTTCAGCCTCGTAGCCAGGAATGTTTGGGGGAGGGGGCGCTGCGGCACTGCAATTTTAATTTTAATTTAATTTGACCATTGGGCCAAAACCATCTCCTGGTGTGTGCACACACTCATGTGTGGCTCTCTGTCTGCCAGGTGTTCCCCATCAGGTCCCCCACATGGGACAATAAATATGCTCAGGGGTCATTTCGTAGAAAAAGAGGTGCAGGAACTCATTAGCATATCTCATTAGCATAACTTATTTGCATATGCCACACCCCCTGACATCACCAGAAGTGTGACAGAAGGCAACAACCACAGCAACTTTCCTGGCTGCTTCTTGCTCTTCGTGGCCCGGGGCTGCTGGGAGCAGGGGGTGGGGCTTCTTGCGTGTGTCTGCCCCCTGGGCTGTTTACTGCCGGAGCTCCGCTCCTGTGCGCTCCTGCAGGAAATGACTCCTGAATATTATGGTGGGGTGACCGGCCTCCCTGGCTCCCCATCCCAGCTGAAGCAAGAGAGGAAACCCAAGCCTCTCCGGACTTACTCTTACCTTGCGGTGGGCAGGCAGGGAGGCAGGGTGAGTTCAGCGAGCTACGCAAGGAGGAAGGTAGCTCTGCATCAATCATCTTGCCTGCCAGAGGAGATGCTGAGAGACGGGGGGAGCCGTAGCTGGCTTGGGGCTCCTCTTGTGCTCTACTGGAGAAAGGCATGGAAAGCCATGGCTGGCCAAGATGAGGCAGGGGGCGCTGACCTGTTGCCAGGACCTTCGCTCACTGAGCAGCCTGGATAAGCCAGCAGATGCCTGTCCTGGGTTAATGGAGGGCCAGCCCCACGAGGACAGGTAGTTCTCGGGGGGGAGGCCTCCCCCCCAATGGAAGGAAGAACAGAAGGGCTGGAATGGTGGCGGCCCCAGGCGGTGCGGCTTAAAAGGCCCCACAAGGTCAGGTACTTGAGCAGGGGAGACAGCGGTGGGGGGGCATCAGGGTATGCAATACGGGGTGCTGCCCCCAAAGCCCCATCGCTGGCTATGGTCATGTGCCTGTTTGTTATGTTTATGAACAACCCCAATCCCACTACAGATCTTGTGGCACCCTACTGCTTGCTTCCCTCCATTGTGAGTAGAATTGTCCACTTACGTCTGTCTTCTCTTTCCTGTCCTTTGACCAATCCATAGAAGAGTCTTCTTTTTATCTTGCTAAGTTTACTCGGGAATTGGGGGGGGGATTCTCAAAAGCTTCCTGAAAATGCAACTATATCATGATTACAAGGGTCATCTCTGTCACCACAGAAGTTGACATTCTGAAAGAAGTCTAAAATTTAGTGGGGGAAGACTTCTATTTGGAGAAGACAGGTGGGCTTGCCCTCAGCAAGGCTTGTTCTTCTGTGTGCTTAATAATTCCATCTTTAATCATAACTTCCATCAGTTAACCTGAATTGGTATGTAATTTCTTTGATCTCTCTTTTTAAAATATTATGTTGGCCACTTTGGTGTAGTGGTTAGGAGCGCAGACTCTAATCTGGGAGAACCAGGCTTGATTCCCTACTCCTCCACATGTAGCTGCTTGTGTGACCTTGGATCAGTTACAAGTCCTTTCAGAGCTGTTCTCTCATGAGCAGTTCTCGAAAGAGCTCTCTCAGCCACACCTACCTCAAAGGGTGACTGTTGTGGGGAGGGGAGATTGTAATCTGCTTTGACACTTCTTTGGGTAATGAAAGGTGGGGTATAAATCCAATCTCTTCTTCTTCTTTCCAACCCTTCATTAAGTGGTCTGATTTTATTGATTAGTCAGATATTTTTGTGTATGCCGTTCAAATCCAGTAATGCCAGTTTTAAATTTGTCAGTTATGAATTCAGTTCAGTTCAAGTATCCTCTCTGGGGGGGGGGAAGGAGTTCAGGTGTGACTATTTATACAATATCTCCCATGATGAACACCACTTCAAAGAATTCATTCAGCTGCTATCTCCCAATCCTCCTGTAGCAATCCTTCTGTTTCTTTGTTATTTAACTCTCTGGCTGGTTTCCCACTTCTAACATTCGAGCTCATACACAATAGTTTGCTATAGAGACCACTTATATGTTCATTTGAGATTCACCAGCTAGAGACCACTTATATGTTCATTTGAGATTCACCAGCTACTTTAAAAGCATGTGTGAACCAGCCTTTAATGTGAACAGTACCAAAGTCAGAGAATTAAAGAACTTATCTAAACTTACAGGCTTCCTTCTATTAGACAGTGATAACATTCACATACAGTACAAACTTATTCATAACAATTAATTAACAGGATTTGATATAGGATGATATTGATGTCAGGAGACTGCCATGGGGGGGGGGGGCAGGAGAGCCAGTTTGGTGTAGTGGTTAAGTGCACAGACTCTAATCTGGGATAACCAGTTTTGATTCTCCACTCTTCCACTCACAGCTGCTGGATGACCTTGGGCAACCATAGTTCTATCACAGGTGTTCTTGAAAAGAGCAGTTTCTGCCAGAGCTCTCTCAGCCCCACCTACCTCACAGGGTGTCTGCAGTGGGGAGGGGAAGGGAAAGGAGATTGTAAGCTGCTCTGAAACTCCGAGTGAAGGGCGGGGTATAAATCCAATCTCCTCCTCCTCCATCTTCTAGTCCCTGTCATCCACAGTGGAGGAAAGTGCCATCAAGTCACATCCGACTTATGGCAACTCCATAGG
The DNA here is from genome assembly GCF_001447785.1 of Gekko japonicus. Lineage (NCBI taxonomy): Eukaryota > Metazoa > Chordata > Lepidosauria > Squamata > Gekkonidae > Gekko > Gekko japonicus. The sequence continues at coordinate 739,753 of NW_015175976.1, forward strand.
GTTATCAAGACAAGAGATGTTCAGAGGTGATTTGCCATTGCCTGCCTCTGTGTTGCAACCCTGGACTTCCTTGGTGGTCTCCCAATCCAAATAATAACCAGGGCTGGCCCTGCTATGCATTCGAAATCTGACAAGATCAGACTAGCCCGGGCCATCCAGGTTAGGACCTCACCCACTACAGACATACTATTGTTACGAAGTCCTGACAAGCTGACAAATCCCACTAATTTGTTTTGGATTGGGGTGTTAAGCTAGCAGGGATGAAACCTACATTTGTGCTTATGAATCAGAATGTACAAACATGAAAACTGGACTGTAGATGTAAGGTGCCTGCAAAGAATCTAACAGTGGGGAAATACCATTCAATCTTTTATTTCTTCCCTCATTCCTCCTGGTTGCTATCATCTTCCCTGGCTGCTACTGCTGAAGTCCGTGGCAACTCTCAAAGTGGGCATCCCAGCAAGCACTGCAGTTTCTCCAGCAACCAGCAATGTTGCCTGAATTCCAGTCAATTTTTTCCCAATGGCCACACATGTGTAAACATCGCTGGTGGTGCTCCAACATCAGAGGATTTAAAAAAAAAAAAAGATTTCCCTGCAAATCTCAGTGTTCTCTTAGATTTGAAGAAGCATCAGTCGCAGTCATGACTGGCCCCGTTGCATGGATTTTGTGATCCGTACAAGGGCCAATCGTTTAGAATTGGACATAGCAACTAGATTTTGCTGACAAACATTAGTAGGTTGCTTCTGTGCTTCTGATGGATAAAAGCCATACACGTGGAATGCAGATTAATCTGAAAGGTGAAATGCAGCTGAAATGTTTGCTTTGGACATGCCAGAAGTAATACCTGGAGATTTTAGGGGTGGAGACTGAGGAGGTGAGGGTTTGGAGAGGGGACGGGAGGAACTTCAGTGAGCTGTAATGCCACAGAACCCACCTTCCAAAGCAGTCGTTTTCTCCAGGTGAGCTGATCTCTGTCACCTGGAAATCAGTTGTAATCCCAGGAGACCTCCAGCCACCGCCTGGAAGTTGGCAGCCCTAGAAGTAACAGTGACCACACATTTATCTTGGGGCATCTTAGAGCCATTGGAGGCAAGGGGAAGAGGCTACAAGTGCTTCTCCCAAAAAGAATTACATGCCTTGGATTGGTGTAGTGGTTAAGAGCAGCAAACTCTAATCTGGGAGAACCGGGTTTGATTCCCCCATTCTCCACATGCAGCCAGCTGGGTGACCTTGGGCCAGTCACAGTTCTCTCAAGAGCAGTTCTCTCAGAGCTCTCTCAGCCCAGCCTACCTCACAGGGTGTCTGTTGTGGGGAGGGGAAGGGAAAGGAGATTGTAAACTGCTCTGAGACTCCGAGTGAAGGGAGGGGTATAAATCCAATTCTTCTTCCTTCTCCTCCTCTTCGTCCTTCTCCTCCTTTGCCCAAGCTAGAATTCAACTGTGGAAGAAGCAATTTCTTTTTTTAAAATATCTTTATTCAACCCAATAAATTACAAAATTCATGTATCAAACGTAAGATAACAAATCTAAATATACAAATATAGCACATAATGGAAATGACAAATACTCAGAATAACAAGGTTTCCATCTACCCCAAGGCCATCACAACTTGTTCTTTGTGGGAAGGGAAATATCTCAGGCAAGTCAATTTAATAACATCAGTTTAGTCCAATCATTCTCTCCCAAGGCCATCACAACTTATTTTTTGCGGGTAGGGAAATAACTCAGACAAGTCAGTTTAATATTAACAAAGATTCACTCCAATCCGATAACCATCTTGTCTGGTTGTGCCGAGACACAAAGCTTAAAAAGGGAAACCACACAGCCCCAAAATTAGTAGAATAAGAGTCTGATTTCTGTATTTTGAATTTTCGTCGCCACTTTTTCTAAAAGGCAGTTTCGATTATCTTTCTTCCACAATTGCTTGTGTATAGAACAGAGAATCCTCCCCTCCTCCCAAATCTATTTTGTTGAATTGACTTGGTAGGGTTGGTTCTACCAGTGATGACGTTTAATAGCGCTTCCATGCTGACCTGATTGAATCCCATTTTGCACATTCATTTTTTCCTGTATTCTTAGGTGCACACCTTAAAATGGGTGGTGTGAAGGCAACAAAGGCATGTATCATATGTGGGGGGGGGTGGCATACAGAGCCCCCTTGAAATTACACCCAGGTTTGCCTCTGCATAATGAGTGGAATGTTGTCTTGCAACTTTTCGGTTCCCTGATTAGGTTTACGGAGGAATCTAGACTATTGTAAAAGTCATATTGTAAAATGCATGGATTTCGGCAGAAATTGCTCGAATGGCTTACTTGTAAATATGTACTGTTCACTATTACAGGGTGTGCTTGTGACACCAGTTTTTTAAAAGTCTGTGTCTTGATCAGAAAGTGACATTCAAAATCAGTATAAAAATTATTTTTAAATGAGGTACTTTTGTTGATTTCGGGGAGAGGTCTCACTAAGTAGGAGAGAGGCAGTGCAAATCTGAAGCAGAGTTACACCCTTGTAGATCCATATAACTCTGTTTAGGATTTTATTGCCAGGCTGCAATCCAATCACACTTAAGTTGGGTGTGAATCCCATTGAATTTCTGAGGAAACATGCTTAGAGGTTCAAGGCTACCCGGAACTCTCTGATCTAACAAAGCTTGCTCCCAAATTCCAGCTGTGTGGAGCTGTCTTTAGTTGTTAGTTTGTGATGGAAAGGCCAGAGGAGAAGCAGGGTTTGGGGAAGGGAGGGACCTCAGCAGAGTATAATGCCGTAAAGTCCACCCTCCAAAGCAGCCAGTTTCTTCAGGGGAAGTAATCTCTGTTGTCTGGAGATAAGTTGTAATAGCAAGAGATGCCCAGGCCCCACCTGGAGGTTGGCAATCCCACACACACCTTTCCTTAGCACCAAATGAAGATCACCTCCTTATGCCCTCCTTTAGCAGGTGATTAAACAGTTTTATAACAGTCCTGTTTTTATAAAGATAGCACGGGGGGGGGCAGAATAAACTTGCTGATTTGCTTATGTAAAAATTTTTTCATCTGAAGCGGCTGTCAGTCAAAGCCATGTAATAACTTTTTATTAGGACCAAATAAAATGACGCAAAAGAGTGTGTCAGTTTTTGAATTCTCCAGAACTCTTCATTAGACCAGATATTTTAAAAGGGGGCTAAGGTTGCCAGCCTGCAGGTGGTTATACAAACATGAGATCACGGGATAGTTTGTAAGTAAACAAGAAACGACTGTGATATTGTTACAGAATCTATTCAATCATTATTATCAAGCATTTATATTATGGTACAAACTACGCAACACATTCCAATACAAAATATACAAATATTTATAGTGGGCTTGTAAACCAAACTGCCAGTGCTCAAAGTTCTTCTGAATGATACAGCTCAACATAGCTTAACACAACACTTCTTTGATGTAGAGGTAAATAATTCCAAATATCTGATCAACTGTCGTGCTGCACTAAACTGAATGTAAATTTATTTATGTAGATTTCCAGGTCTGCAGTGTAAAACACTCCTCAAAACAAACTGAATAAGTAGAAAAGAAGAAAAAACTGCCACGGTGGTACCTTGATAAACAACCAAACATGGGTGGGAAGCTGGCCCGCCGGAACGACGGAAGCCACGACAGTTGATCAGATATTTGGAATTATTTACCTCTATGTCAAAGAAGGACTGTGTTAAACTATTTTAAACTGAATTATTCAGAGGAACTCTGAGCACAGACGGTTTGGTTCACAAGAACACTTTAAAATATTTGTACATTTTGTATTGGAATGTGTTTTGTAATTTGTACCATGCTATAAATGCTTGAAAATAATTACTGAATAGATTGCATAATAATATCACGGTTGTTGGGGGTTTTTTACTTACAACCTCCAGGTGGTGGCTGGAGATCTCCTGAGATTACATCTGATCTCCAGGCAACAGAGATCAGTTCACCTGGAGAAAATGGCCACTTTGGAAGGTGGACTCTATGGCATTATACCCACTCTAGTCCCTCCCTCCCCACCATCCCAAGACTCCAGTCCCAAAATCTCCAGGTATTTCCCAACCCAGAGCTGGCAACCTTGGAAGGGGGGTGGATGTCTCTGTCTATGATACTGACTTTGTATTACAATCATCTTATGTGAGATGTTGATCAGGTAGGTAGATTTGAAATGGTGCTGGTGACTGGCTGGTTTGTCTTTACACCTGTGTTGAATAATCCTCCTTTTGTGTTTGATGCATGTACAGCTGACTGTGCAATTTAAGCTCCCACATTTATCCAGATACTGGTCCCCAGTTCTCATTTGTACAGTGAATACTGTACAGAAGTACATGCAGGTTGTTACGTGCGTTCACTACAACATGTGAACAGGGCTTAAGTGTTTGTGTCACTTTAAAAGCAAGGCAAATTGTGTAATGTGTAACTGTGTCATTTGTCCCAGCTATCTCAATCAGTACTTCCTTCTTATGTGTATTTTAGGGAGTGATAACAGCAGGGGAATTTTTCTTTTGGTTGCCTTTCCCTTTCTACATAGTAAGCTTTGTTTTGCAGATACTCTTAAATTCCAAGTCTAGGATTATTTATTCGTGTTGCAAAACCGCAAAGGATTATTGCTAGTTTATTTAATGTTCCCAGCGGGGTGGGGGAGGTCTGCTGTATGAATAACCCCGAAACAGGAATCAACATGAACTATATGTGTTGATCACAAAATACATTTGCAAATACATGAAATACATTTGCACATACTGGTTTCCCTGTTTAATCTGTGTTTTGAGCCCCATGGACAATGTACCAATATGTTACCAATGCAACAGCAAAAAAAAAAAAAAAAAAAAAAGGAAAGGAAAGGAAAGGAAATTCCCAGGGAACTGACTGATTGTTGCTTGACAATTGTACACACAATCAGCATTTTGGCCTCCAGCTGTAATTTGAAAAATGGGTTTATTGTTCATGTCTAGGCAAGCCAAACGGTGACAATCCTGTTGCCAGGGAACACTGGTGACAGTTGGGGAGAAACTGTTTCTATGTTAGTTGCTGGAGGCTTAATCAGAACAGCCAGTGGTGTGACTTGGGGGGGGGTGGAGAGGAGGGGGCGGGAGTAGGCGGGATGAAGGACTCCAATAGCCTGTAGCTAGGTTGGGGGGAAGGTCAGCTAGATCCATTAGTCTTATATATTATTTTAATGAACCCTTTATGACAAGGAAATCTTAAATTTTTACTACTTGTCAGGCAACTGACCCTGCAGTCCAGAGGACACTCACTTGGGAGTAAGCCTCAGGGAATAAAATGGGACTTACTTCTGAGTAAATATGCACAGAGCTGCACTGAAAGTCTCCATCCCCACCCCAACCCAGGATACATGTGATGTGCTTGGTACTGACTTCCATGTTCCAACCCTCCATAAAAATCCTGTTTCCCAACTTCTGGTTGGAGGGTGGTCTTAGGAGGAGGGCATCAGGGTTTGTCGCATCTGTGGTCGTTCCAGATGTCTGGTACTTATCCCACCCTATTGAGAGGCAGACAGAGCGGCACCTGAGATCCTCAAAACCAGGACCAGGAAACAAAGAGACAGCATAGCTTGGTGGTCAGAGTGTTGAACGAGGACCTAGGAGATGCAGGTTCAATTCCTCACTCTGCCATGCAAGCTTGCCAGGTGGCTTTGGGCCAGTCACACACTCTCTGCGTAACCTATAGTACAGGGTTGTTTGCAGGGGTCATTTCATAGAAAAAGAGCTAGGGGGACTCATTAGCATAACTCATTAGCATATGCCACACCCCCTGACATCACCGGAAGTGTGTCCTCCCCACAGCCGGCGGCGACCTCCAGCGGGCACCAGCAGGGGGCTCCAGGCCCCGCCCTCCCGCACCTCACCCGGGGGGATGGCGTCCCCCCGCGTCCCCCCCCCCAAATGAGCCCTGGTTGTTTGTGAGGATAATATGGAAAAGAGGGGAATGGTGTAAGCCGCTTTGGGTCCCCTTTGGGAAGAAAGGTGGGGTATAAATGAATTAAATAACTAAATAATGCCCTTATAGAAATCTATGCCATAGCCTCATTGGAATATCATTTACAGGGTTGGTTCTTGTGAGGGTAAAGTGGGGAAGGGGAGAACATTGCGGCTGAGCCACTTCAGGTCCCCACTGGGGAGAAAGGTGTGGGGGGGTATAAATTAAGTAAATGAATAAAGGTGTTCCCCCTCCAGTAATGTGAAGTCTTGGTGATGACAACAGGCAGGAACTGATCTCCATCATCTGGAGATCAGTTGCAATGCTGGGAGATCTCCAGGCCCTGTCTGGATGTTGGCAACCCTAACCAGGGAGCAGATTCATTTGTAAAAATAAGATGGGGCTACTGGGTTATACAGCTGATCAGGCAGCGGCATCAAAAGAGGCAGCAAAGCAGAAAGGTCATAGGTGGAGATTGTGCTGTCCCCCTTTTTCCTGGAAGTCAGGAATAGGTAGGCTTGCCAGCCCCCCAAGTGGGGTCAAGGGATCCCCTGCTTTTGTGGCCTGCTGGCTGGGGGAGGGGACACTGCCCCCAAACAGACGTCCATGCACGATGTTGCAAGCATGATGATGTCACTTCCAGAAGTGATGTCATGTCATCCTGTCAGCAATATCAGGGATGATGCTTTACTTTGGGGGCAAAACTCTATAGTCTGTAGCCACCATTTTTACCATAGAGTTTTGCCCAAAAACTAGAGCATTGCCCCGATGGCGTCGATGCGATTACATAACTTCTGGAAGTGACCGCATTGTGTGGCCGATGTCCCCGCCCACCCCTGGAATGCCCCCAAATCCCCCCGCCAGCACAAGGTAGGCACCTGGCAACCCTAGGAACAGGGTACTCACTCAGGTTCCTGCTGTTACATTCACACAGTAAAGACAGGCGAATTCAAAACAGCCTCCATTTATTACCAAGCAAGTAGAGGGGTAAGAGCTAATGGTTTCAGAATAAGGGAGTTCAGGCAGCCTCCAGTTCTAGCTAACAGAACTAAGTGAGTAGGGGACTCTACCCCATGAGACTAAATCAACACGAACAAATATCGGGGGGGGGGGAAGCTGACTGTTCCATTATGGTGCATACAATAAAGACACCACAGAGATAAGAGTGAGGCCCAAGGAGGGAGGAGTCATGCAGGATCATCAGGAGGGATGCTTATTAACTAGTACTTTGAACCTCCAGGTGGGGCCTAGAAGTTTGTGTAATCTGGAGATTGCTTGTAATTCCAGGAGACACGTTCCCCTATGAAAAACGGCAGCTTCAGAAGGTAAACTCTATGAAGTTACATCTCTGCTGAGCTCCCCTCTCCAGGAATATCCCAACCTGGCCACCCTAACACCCATAGTCTGACATAATGATCGGCTTCAGCTAGGTTTGCCAGCCTCCAGGTAGCACCTGGAGATCACCTGCTATTACAATTAGAATCACAAAATCATAGAGTTGGAAAGGAACCCAGGGTCATCTAGTCCAACCCCCGGCACAATGCAGGAAATTCACCACTGCCTCTCCACCCCCAGTGACCATACCCAGAAGATGGCAAAAACAAAACAAAACACAACCCCTCCAGGATGCCTGGCCAATTGATCTTGACAATCAAGATCAGTTCTCCTGGACAAAATGGCTGCTTTGGAGGGTGGACTCTGTGGCATTATGCCTTCCTTTAGCCCCACCCTCCACAGGCTTCACCCCAAAATCTCCAGTTATTTCCCACCCCAGAGGGCTTAATGCAGATTGATCCCAATAGGAGGAAGACAGCCAGAGCACCCTTTCCTTTGAAGAAGGTGATTCCTGCCAATATCCACTGTTGGGCCTCAGGGGCAGCTCAAGGCACCCCTCCCCATGCATCCTTTCCCCCATGCCATACCTGCCAGGTCAGTCAGCTCGGGAGGCAGCCTCTCTGCTGTTCAGCTGAGAAGTGGTGGCACTGGTACAAAGGGAACACTCTTCCCCTCATGCCACCTGGCTAATTTGGCATTTCAGTTGGTTGTCTGTGTGTCAAACTGAACCTTCTTGTTAATTAGTGCATACCCCAGGCTAGCATGATCTCATCAGATCTTGGAAGCTAAGTAGGGTCAGCCCTGGCTAGTGTTTGGATGGGCGACCTCCAAGAAATACCAGGGGTGTGACTCAGAGGCAGGCAATAGCAATAGCAAACCACTGCTGAAGTGACTCACGAAAGCGCATCCCCGCCATATATTTTGTTAGTCTTTAAGGTCTTTGTTAGTCTTTTTAGTCTTTAAGATGCTACTGGACTCTTGTTCTTTTCTACCACCGCTGAAACATCTCTTGCCTTAAAAACAAGTCTAGCTCACCACCTAGGGGTGCATAACGCTAAAAGAGCTAGAACTTCTGGCTGCCAGACAATCTTAGGATCTCCTGGCTATACTACACGCACTGCCATACAATAATTAATTAGTGATTTGGAATCAGAGTGAGCAGGGATTGGCCAGGAGATCGTAATGTCACCCAGTTGCTCAGAATGGTAACAACCTGAGAATGTGCTCCAAAGAGATCTTTCCAAGGCTTGCTAAGTGAGCAACAGAAGGACAAATGATGCACAGCAGGGCACAAAGTAAATACATTTAACTTCGTATACACAATAGTGACATTTGAATTGCTGGTGACATAACCAGGAAAGCGATCTTAAAGGGCGTGGTGGAAAGCCCAGGGAACAATTCAGTTCAGTGTGTACCAGAACTGAAAAAAAGGCAAACTTCATTCTAGGGTTTATTAAGAAGGAAATCAAGAATACAACTGCCAGCATCATAATGTCTTTATACAAGTCTTTAATGCAGCTGCACTTGGAATACTGCAGGCAGTTCTGGTTGCCTGTGGAAGAGGCGGTTAGGTTAGGTTAGGTTAGGTTAGGTTAGGTTAGGAAGAGACAGTTAGGTTGCCCTTAATTCCAGCTCTACCTTGGAAAAGACCATAATGCTAGGCAAAGTTGAAGGCAGCAGGAAAAGAGGAAGACCCAACGTGGGATGGATTGACTCAAGTCAAGGAAGCCACCCCCTCAGTTTGCAAGCTCTGAGCAAGCTGTTAACGATAGGACATTTTGAAGGACATTAACTCGTAAGGTCACCATAAGTCAGAAGTGACTTGACAGCACTTAACACACACAACACACAACTGATAGATGAATTGCAGCATCTCCCCTACCTGGAAGTGTTAAAGAGTCTGAGACTTTAGAAGAATGATGAACAAGGGGAGATGATGGAACTTCATCTAAAACTTTCCTTTCCTTTGTCCAATAAAAGCTCTATAACTCAATGCACTGAGCAGTATAACAACCTGAAATTTCCCAAAAGGGGCGGGGTAAAAATGCAATAAATAAATTTCTTTTTTTCTTTTTTGCAACATGCAGGGTTATATTAGAGTTCTGAGAGTAGGAGGGGAACCAACTTGCTTGGATTAAAATCACTGAAATTCACCAGCCACAATAGAAGAAAATGACATCTTAGATCAGAATATAGAAGGCATTCCAATAAAATATGAGAGACTGAATCTATTTTACCAAGGGAGCAAATTCTGTCAGAGTAGGGAAGATGGCAAAATGTGCCCACTCATAACCATCACTGAAGAGGCATTCATTCTAGCAAGAGTAAAAGCCCTGAGTAGACCAGGTGAGGACAGATGATAAGTATAGGAGGGAAGAGAATCGGGGGAAGTATACAAAAAAACTGTGAAGAACAAACTCATTGAGCATGAAGAATAGAACTATTGTAATCAATCTGCCTAATCCATTTTCTTTGTAATTGCTGATTCAGCGAGCCCCAATTCTGATAGATTCAGTGGTAAAACCATAGCTGACAATTTCTTGTCCATGATCCTAAGCCATGATGATTTATAAGAATCCTCCTTCAATAAGGCCAGATAGCCAGTATCCATGCCATGGTCTCCAATGATGGCAGACCAAATTCAGTACACAAAGCCACACCAGAAACATAGTGTTGTATATTTAGGAGCTTTCTAAGGAAATAAGTGAAAAGTCAATAGGTTTCATGACTGCCTTAATTCTTAATGCCACCCCACATAAAATAATAGGGATTACCTTCAGATTAAAGATTTGATGTCCCTGGTACATAATCTCCTTCCCCTTGTTCGAAAGAAACTCAAAATACCACCAATAAAGGGTTTCATTTTGTTTCTCACAGATTTTGATGCAGAGCCCAGTTTAGATTAGACACAAATAAGATTCTGAGATAAGAAAATCCTTGTTCTAATACACATCTCCCCCTCAAGTGCCAATGGTATGTTTTAAGATTCCTTTTTTAAGTAAAAACCACTACCTTGGACTTCTGGCAGTTTACTGTCAAAGCTTCTTTGAAACCGTAGTCAGAAAAAAGTTTTAAGGCTCTCTGTAAACAAATACTAGTGCAGGATAACAAGACTGCATCATCTGCATCCAGCAGAATAGGAATACTCTGGTGTGCTAGACAAGGAGGATGACAGGATTGATCAAAATGGCTTGACAGATCATTTAAGTATAAATTAAAATGGAGCCAGCAAGCAATCTTGTCTGACACCATGTTCAAAGTTGAATGACTTAGACAGCTCCACAACGAACCCAAGCAATAGCATCAGAATGCAAACAAAATATTAACCATAGGCCCCAGTCACACTGGGGGAAATAGGCGCAGCCAAAGTGCGGCTTTTTTGAGCCACGCCAAAAGAGAAGCGCAGCGGCAGAATCAGACAGATCCCCCCAGCCGCCGCGCAATTCCTCCCCGGCACGATCAGATGCCGGGGGGGGGGGGGCAAAGGACGGCAGAGCGGGGCGAGCCCACTGCGCATGCGTGTGCATGCGCAGTTCAGC
>NW_015175976.1:750588-765257 GCF_001447785.1 Gekko japonicus
GAGAGACGGGCGTGCTGGCGATCCCATGGCCGCCCTGCTGCGGATTTTCAGGTAAGTAGTAGTGTTTTCTGGGGGGGGGGTTATGTGCAGTTTCGCCCGGAAGGGACGGATCAGGGACTGGTGCGCTCTGCTTCCCAGATATTGCGGTGTGATTGCGCCCACTTGATGCGCCCCCGATCCGTCCCTATCGCGTGGCAAATCCTCCTGTGTGATCGGGGCCCTAGTAACCTTTTATCAATTGAGGTACCTTGCAGCTTCTCCCACAATCTAACCCAGGGGGCAGAATGAAAAGCCCCCTTTAGGTCCATAAACCCTACATAAATAATACCATCTGGAACATGTGTATATTTTTCTATCAAGCAGGATAAGGGAAAACAGTGATCAAGGGTTGAACTGTATTGCCTGAAGCTGATCTGTTCCCATCCTAAAATATCTTGTAGCTCTAACCACTCCAGGAGAATCTTCAACAAATAAGAATACAATTTGCCTAAACATGACAATAAACTGATTGGCCAATAGCAACCAGAGTTAGATTGGGAACCCTTTTTAAAAATTAGCACAATTATTGTGTGCCTCCATGATTTTGGGAGAACCCCCGTTTGGTTTATCTGAGTAAACAAGGGAGCGAGAATTTCTGCCCATCAATATAGATTACGTAATCTTAAGCAACTCGTTTGGAATCTTTATCAACACTGGCGGCTTTCCCTAGGCATAGACTAACTATTAATTCCTCAGTTTCCAAGGGAGTAACAGCTGGCCAGTTTGGTAAACAATCATTTATAACCAATGGTCTCATGACAAAAAAGTCCTATTAGTGGAAATCAAGGTCTTAAAATATGCTTCCCAAACCTGTGGGGAAATGCAAGAAAGAATATAACTCTGAATTTTAAGGCCCTGATTTATAATAAACCAGAATGCAGAACTGTCATTAGAACTGGGAGTTGCTGTTAATTGTATCCATGCATGATGCGATTCTTCGGTTTTCCGTAACCTGGTCAATTTCTTATAGTATTTCTTAAGAGCCAAAAATTCTCTGAGTAAAAAAAAAAATTGTTCTTTTTAAATTTCCTGTGCTTCTGTTGTAGTTTCTGCTTAACCAGTCTGCATTCCTTATCAAACCATGAGGCACGCTTGATAGGAGCAGCAGGTTTTACCCAAGGATGTCTTTCAAAGGAAGGTGTCAAATAAAGTGGTTTTAGGAGAGAAAATATTTAATGCGGTCAAAGCAGAGTTGACATTTCACAGAATCACAGAGTAGGAAGGGACCTCCAGGGTCATCTAGTCCAACCCCCTGGCAAAACAACAACAACAAAGCCTCCTGGATCCCTGGCCAAACTGGCCTGGAGAAAATTGCTTTCCTGACCCCAAAGGGGTGATCCGCATTCCCTTGGCATGTAAGAAAGGGCCACGAGAACGAAGCACTGATGCAACCCTTCCTGCCCTCCCTTTCACGATCTGCCTACATTCACAGAATCAGCATTGCTGTCAGATGGCCATCTAGCCTCTGTTTAAAAACTTCCAAAGAAGGAGATCCTACCACCTCCCGAGGAAGCCTGTTCCACTGAGGAACTGCTCTGTCAGAACGTTCTTCCTAATGTTTAGGTGAAAACTCTTCTGATTTAATTTCAACCCGTTGGTTCTGTTCCGACCTTCTGGGACAACAGAACTCTGCACCATCCTCTGTATGACAGCCTTTCAAGTACTTGACGTTATCTCCTCTCCAGGCTAAACATACCCAGCTCCTTCAACCTTTCCTCTTCGGACTTTGTCTCCAGACCCCTCACCATCTTCATTGCCCTTCTCTGGACACATTCCAGTTTGTCTACATCCTTCTTCAATTGTGGTGCCCACAATTTGTTTGACACAGAAGCAATTTCCTCACAGCTGTTACTTCAGGGGTCTCCGTTTCATTATCTTTGGGTTTCAGCGGGCTTGAGGAACAAATCTTAAATCTTTGAACCAGGGGATTATTTTTCTGAACAGAAATCTGAACAGTTGGTAATAGAGAGCAATAGGGAGATGGTCACCACTACCCAAAAAAATTGCACACTTTCGTATGATTAACCAATGGAAGAAAGTTGGTTGAAACAATAAAATAAACTAACTGGGTTACTTTGGGCCAGGCACTTCTTGCCTAACCTATGGCACAGCATCCTTGTGAGGTGAAAACTGGGAAAAGGAAGAACCATGGATTGCAGCCTTAATCTGCCAAGAGAAAGGATGAAAAATTGATAGCTTTTACACACTGCCATGTTGAAGCTGCGTGGGTGACCATGGGCCAGGCACTCTCTGCCAGCCTAGCCTCCTTGGGGGGGGGGGTTGTGATGCGAAAAAATGAGGGAGAACTCAGTCATGAGGATAAAAATATAAGGGAGAACTCAGTCATGAGAACCACTTTCTGTCAGCCTCACACCTACTATCTCCCAGCCTTGTTGTGAGGCTTGTAATGGGGACGAGGAGAAGAGCGCGCCGCACACACTGTCTAGAGCGACTCTGAGAAAAGAGCGGGAATTAAAACGCGTTGCAAAAAGCGCAGGGCCGTTGTCGGCTCGCTGTTGGGTTTCCTGTGGGGGCATCCTGACGAGTAGAACCACTGCCCCCTGTATTGGATCCAATATCCAATACAGGGGGCAGTGGTAGAACCCCCCAACCCCGGCAGGACCCTTGACATGCCGCGTCTCGTATGAGCAGCGCCTTTGATAGGCTGCTGAAACGAGTCGAGGGATGGGAGAAAGAGGAAAAGAGCGGCCGCCGCCACGCACACGGAGAAGCCGCCGCCGCCGATGAGGCGGAGAGGAGAGGGCGGGCTGCTGCGAGAGGCCCAGAGGGGAACTCAAGCGGGCGACGCTGAGGGAACTTCAGCCCAAAAGCCAATCGACATCCGAACGGAGTGGCGGCGGTGGCGGTTGGTGGGCCCTCCGGCGCTCTATAAACGAGCAACGCCACATGACAGATAAGCCGCCGCCGCCGCCTCCACCACCCTGCGCGGCCTACGGAGGGAAGTAGTAGAGGCTCCCGCGCCGGGTTATATCCGCCGACTCCGGCCGCCTCAGCTCTGAGGGGTTCTTCCTCCAGGCCGGCTCGGCGCCTGCCCGGGCCTCCGGGAGGCGGGGCGAGGCGAGCATTAAGGTAATCGCAACGTGGTATTAAATTAGTGCGAGGTGGAGAACAAAAGGCATGGTCGGTGGGGTGGTTTGCAGGCTTGCGGTCTGCAGAGAGGCCTCTTTGAGGGAGGGAGGGCGATGGCTGCTCTTTCAGAGGCTTCGCTGCATTCCTCCCCGATGCGACACTCAGAGGGTTTAAAAACTCGCTTCCCCACCACCGCTCCCTTCCCGGCTGGCTGCAGATTTGCCGTCCTTTCTCGCAGACTCGCGGGACGCAAAGAGGGAGGCGGCGGGTTGTGTAGCATTTTCACCTCTCTCCGCATTGGGCCGTCGTAGCCTCTAGTGGCTCACAGGTGAAAACTGGGAGACGCACCTGTCGTTGGAACGTGTGGTGCTGCTTGGCTTGGTACCCATTGCCCCATCCTAGCTCTCTTCTGTGCATTTCTGAAGGTTTCCGTTTGTCTGTTGTCTGCTAACAACAGCCCGGCCTGTGCATGCTTCCACAGAAGAATGGGTTGGCATACTGTTCATAACGTTTAAGAATTAAAAATTGAGAATGTTTGATAAATTCCTTAATCTCACAGTGGATGCGGTTGAGTAGAGTAGGTGAAATTCACACATGTACAGCAGGATAGCTGGTGATGAGATAGCTGGTGCTGAGGGGGGATGCCCTGGAGCTTTATGTCTATCTGTTGTCATTTATTCACTTATACCCTCCCTTTCTCCCTGGTGGGGACCTGAGGCTGCTCACACTGTTCTTCCCACCTCTATTAAATCCTCCTAACAAACCTGTAAGGAAGGTTAGACTATGTGACTGGCCCAAGGTCACCCAGCAAGCTTCCATGGCAGACAGAAAATTTGAACCTGGGTTTCTCAGATCCTTGACTCTTGCAACACGAAACTGGCTCTCAGGGGCAACTCGCCCTCACCCAGAGACCTGTGAGAGAGGCTGCCTGGAAACATAAAGAGCTCTGGTACACTCTAATAACGTTTTAAAAGGGGGGGGGGATTTCCAATTCTAACATATTTTCCAAAGACTAAATAGGAAACATTATTTCACCAGGGAGAGGTCCTAGAAAGAAAGGACATTTGCTGGTAAACAGAACAATGGATGTGTCTGTGTGTTCTATTTATGCACACGTTTAATTATTAATTTCTTCATTTATCGCCCACCATTCTCATTGAGCCTCGTGAGTTACAGAATTATAAAAACAATGCAATAACGAACGTGTGTATGCAGTGTGGTAGTGATGGTGGACAGTGTTGTCAAGTCGCAGGTGACTTATTGTGGCCGCCATAGGTTTTCAAAGCAAGAGGCGAACAGAGTTGGTTTGCCATTGCCTGCCTCCACACAGCAGCCCTGGACTTCTTTGGCAACTTCCCATCCAAATAACAATAGGGCTGACCCTGGTTAAGCTTTTGAGATCTGATGAAATCAGGCTAGTTTGGGCCATCCAGGTCAGGGTATGTATAATATGCAATGCAATAAAACATCCAATAAAGTTGGATTACACTGTTAGATGTAGAACAAAGTTCTGCCGGACTCAGACTTTGTTCTGCTGCTTGAGACTGACAGGATTATCCACCTGACTGTCAGATGTAGTGATACCAGGGTAATATAGTGTAGACAAAACAGTGGGAGGTGGAGAAAAAAAGAACAGAAAACTGCCTACGTGTGTTTCCAGAGAATTTTAACTACACCCGTTTTCAATATAAAAGTGTCCTCTTTCACACTTCCATTTTGCCACATTCCTATTCCCTTTGTAAAAAAAAAAAAAGATATACTATATTTTGGGTATACATGCACACACAAGTGATTTGCATTCTGCAAACACAGATGTGCATTCGTGGTACGTTTTGGAAGCTTCCCCTCTCGAAACCCAGAGTTTCAGAGGAAACCGAGTTCCTGTACTTCAGCATTCCATTCCATGTGTGCTTTTTTTGTGTTCTCTGTGTGGTAAACCTGGCAAACATTACGGATTAAGCTCCAGATTTTGACTGTTAGATGCAAAAAGGCCCCATTTTCAGACTTTCCCACTGTGTCTTGGAGTACGTGTGTGCCAAATTTCTGAATGGCATGGAAATAATCTTAGCATATACCATACTGTGAATAAAACTTTATTGGTCTTAAAGGTGCCACTGGACTCAAACTTTGTACTATATTAAACTTTGATCATTTGTAATTCTATAAATGGGAAATAAATGTGTTTATTCTGGCTTCACCCGTCACATATTTACTTTCAAAATGTTTCTGACCAACTGCATCCCGGAAAGGATCCAGAGCTTCATTCAATGCAGTGGCGCTTCATTGTTTTTCATCTACAGTATTATCTATTGAGGAAGCTGATTCATTCACTAGGATATTTCCTGATACACAGCCAGGAATTTCATGTTTATTTATGCCATTCACGCCACTTTTCTTTAGAAACCATGACTCAAGAGATTTATGTGGGCTACTTTTTAACTTTTGCCCTGAACTGGATAGCCCAGCCTAGCCTGATCTTGTCATATCTTGGAAGCTAAGCAGGGTCAACCCTAGCTAGTATTTGGATGGGAGATCTCCAAGGAATACCAGGGTCATAACGTGGAGGCAGGCAATGGCAAACTACTTCTGACCATCTCTTGCCTTTAAAACCACATGGGGTCGCCATAAATCAGTTGTGACCAGTGTTCCCTCTAAGCTGAGTTAGCGTGAGCTAGCTCACATTTTTTTAGCCTCCGGCTCACACATTTTTGTCTTTGCTCAGGAAGGAGGGCTCCAGAGCAAACTGATTTATGCAGTAGCCAAATCGCCCGCTCACAACTTTATTGTCAGTAGCTCACAAAGCAGAATTTTTGCTCACAAGACTCCACAGCTTAGAGGGAGCCTTGGTTGTGACTTGACAGCATACTCACACACAGACTTTTAAATTATGGATTTCATTCTATTTCTTTATAGGAATTTTAATGTTCTAATCAGTCTTTTTGTTATTTGCCTGAACTTTCGGGAAAGGATAGGATAGAAATAATCCAGGCTAGCTAAACCTGCATGCCGTTTCTGTGGGATTGGATGGGATGATTTATTGAAAGCGGCTTTGTTGAGTTAGTTCAGTCTGGTTTGGTGAGATATTTTATGAGATCTCATAGAAACAGAATTTTTGTTTTACACATCAAGACTGTAGGAATCCATTGTGGGTTTTGTTTTTTGAATTATTGAACCCACTGATTTCTGTTGAATGTGGTAAGGGTATATAGAACTTCTTCCTGTCTGTCTGTTCTGATTTGTTGGTTTAGAATGCACATTATAAGCATAGCACCATCAGTGTAGCATGATACTTTAAATAAACCAAAGTAAAAGTGGTGTTTCCCTGTCTCAAAGAGTATTTTGTCTAAACGTCAATCATGGAGGAGCTCATAGAGGAAGAGGCAAGGGTAACTGATGAAGAATATGTGATTGTTTGTTTTACACATACTTAGGTTTCGTTTGAGCTGGGTGTTAAGTCAGGACTTCATGGGTGGAACTTGTGGAAGGGTGCTGAATAGAAGGTAGATCTGTGTGGGAATTCAGGGGGTCAGTTGTAACCAGAAGAGAGAAACAAGGGACAAATGGTCAAAGCTGAGGGAACAGGAGACCTCTGTATGCTTCAGAATTTGTAAAATAGTAGAGGAATATTAGGAGAAGAAATTTATTGGGTGACTTCATGAGATTTGTGATTTTAGGGTCAGAAGGCATCTTCCAATGAAGAATAATCTCACAGCATGGCTGCTTCACAGGAACTGCTTAAACTGTTTAAACAGCCTTGTATGTGGAGAGGGTTCAAGAATTCCCCAGGTACTAACAATTTTCTGATAAGTAGGCCATGTCACCTAGAAATTTTTGTCCTAGTATGTAGGCTTGGGTTACTGGATCCTGACTCTTTATTTAGAGTTTTATAATCTGCCTTTCACACTAAGAAACACAGATAAACACATTGTATTAATGCACAATGGTGAGGATAGTTTGACTAATTCTGATAGCCATCAGTACTGTACCTTTCACTGCAACTACATCAAAAAGTAAATAGAAAAAAAACCCTCTTTCTGTTGCTCATCTGGGCAGTATGTTATCATAGTTTAAAAACTTACAAATTTTCCTCATGTTAAAAAAAAGTGTAGATTTAAGCTCCAAGAAGTAGACTAATCTTTTTTTCACATTTCACTTGATTATCAGGAAATAGCCCTTTCAGTTTCGTAGGAATCTTCATTTTGTATTACCTGCAGCACTGTATTAAGACTATTAGGACTAGCCATGGGAAACAGGAGATTGCTCAGTTCCTCATTCCCTTTTGCTCTTTTGGCATTTAAATGGTGTTAACCTTTTGCTGTACTTTTCCACTTGACAGTGGTTTTTAGTTCTTAGAAGTTTAGAGTGCAATTCTATGCAGAGTTACTCCAGTCTTAGTGTATTGGAGTAACTGGGTTTGAGATTGCACTATTGGCATTATATGCTGCTTGCTTCAGCTGAGGAAAAATTTCGTCTGAGCAGGTAATTGATGAGTTAATCATGACTTGCTGCTCGCCACTGAGAAAAGAGGGTGGAGAAAGTCTAATGCAAATATTTGCCTTTTTAAAATGTTTAGTTTGTTACGCTGTAAGAAGAGGGAAGAAGGTAAGGTTTCTTTGTATTAAAACCGGAGAAAATGAAGACAGCAATGTCTGTAGCCTTTAGTATTTGTAACAATTTAAAGAATTCCCTTTTTATTGTTGTGAGAGGAAACAACACTTTGGTAACTAAAAATTAAAGTATGTGATCCTCAAAGCCATGAATAAACATTAAGTAAACCAGTTTTCCTGGCTATTAATAGATATTTTAAACTCAGTGGGTGATATTTTGATTACTTAGCTGTATAAGCAGACTAGTCTACTTAGGTTTGTTTAAACTGAAAGAGCAATTCCTTCCTGATTTCTGTAGCCAGTTACATGACTATTTTCATCCCTATCTATGATCAAACTTATAGTAATGCCACTGGATGACGTGCTGTCTAGCACAGGTGATTTGTGTCGTAAAAGTTGGTCTGGTCAGTCAGTGTCTGTGTTTTAGAATGCAGTTAATGTGATGGGAGGAGGAGGTCCTTCTCCTTGTATGTTTGTGATTCGGCAGTAAGAAATCTGAAATCAATCTAGTTATATTTGTTTGCTCAGGGCCGGGATGGCTTTAGAATAAACTAAAGTCAGTAAAGCAAGCCAACTGTAACACTTCTGTATAAATGCCTTTCTTTGAAATAGTGGGCCTTTTGTTTCTATCATGTTGGGATCAGGGTTCGTTGACAGAGAGATTGGTGAGACATAAGAGATAAAAGGAGAACCGTGGCTCTAGAAGACCTCGGAAAAGGTCATGAAAAGATCAGCTCTTTGATATAAAAACAACTTTTATTTTTCTCTGTGCCGCTTAGCTGAAAATTTCTCGTTCTCTTTTAAGTTTATGCTCTGTGTCTGGGACAGAACAAAACTTGGTAACATGGTGGGGGGGGTGAGGGGAAGGAGGACTTGGGATGTTTTTTCATTACTCAGAAGTAGGTTGGCTGACCCCTGGGTTAGAGCATGCAGGCTAAAATGTGACCTTTCTATAAATCCTTGAAAGGGATGTCCTTATTTAACAAGTGGAATTAAATGGCATTTTCTGCTGGTGTTACTTTGTAAACTGCAGGCCAGCAATTGTACCAGGGAATGTTCCGTTTGTCAGAACAGCTGCCTGACACCTTTTGTTTCAAACTAGATTTGCAGGAAGAGTTGGGCAGTATGAAATGGGGCTTGGTTACTAAGCCAGGACAGTGTGTAATGTCTGCTTCCTCTTACTGTGTCTTGAAAACTATTTGTGGGTGTGTGAAGCTGCAGGAGGAGGCCAGCTGGCACCCCTGGTTAGCCACAGGTGCCTCGTTGCTGTTTCTGCTACGTGGAAAAACAAAAGTAAAGACGTTGTTTCCATTTAGAAGTCACCAGTGCAGAAGTCTCAAACATGAGGGCAGGAAATCTGCACTCTGCAAAACTGGTGTTCAAAAAATAGAATTCTGGAAAAGTTGCACAGTAATTGTGGTAAGGTGAGGTCAGTTAAAACTGTTGGAGATTGAGGAGAGACCTACATTTTAAAAAACTGAATGATTTTGAAAAAGTGGCTTGACTGTCAAATTGATAGTGGAATCCCTATTATTATTCTTTTTTGGCTACTGTGAGCAATTTAACAGGAAGGGTATGACTCAGAATGGGAATTTCTTCCTCACTGTTCCTTTTGGTTTCAGAGAGGTCTAGCCCAAGAGTATCTGCTTGCTAGTCTGTCCTTTATTTTCAAAAAGTAATGGTACGCAGAAAGCTTGGAAGTTGCTTCTTTTTTAGCAGTGAAGGTCCGTTACTCATGACAGCAGCGATAGTGGGATCTAGAACTTTTATACTCATTGCATAGACCCTTTTAATGTGTATGCACATATAGTTCGGCGATCCTGCACTTAAAATGTGTAGGTAAAAGGTAAAGATAAACATTCCCTTGCTCGAAAGCCAGTCGAATCTGACTCTAGGGTTGCGGTGCTCATCTCCTTTTCAAAGCCGAAGAGCCAGCGCTGTCCGAAGACGTTTCCGTGGTCATGTGGCCGGCATGACTAAACACCAAGGCGCACGGAACGCTGTGTAGGACACAGAGTCAAAATACATGCTTTGAGCTCAGTTCAGATGAGACCATACAGGGATGTGAGCGGGAGTTTAATCCCTCTACTTGTAAAGGATTTTGTCTCTCAAAACCACTCTGACCAGGCAGGGAGACAGACTGGCAAAAGTCAGGTGTCTGTCTCTTCCCTTCCGGGACTATCAGCAGCACAGGGAGGCATTAATTCTGAGTGCACAGTATGTCTGATTGAGGGGTACTGTCTTAATTCCAGTTGCTCTAACTCCATTAATCTTTGAACTGGGCAAAATATTTCCAGCTCACATCCACGGAGGGTGATCAATTGAATATACTAATCCACTTAGTATAGATTGTCATACTCTTTTTTATTTAATGAGTATGCATAGCAAGGAGGACCTTTGGATTGCAGAATTTGCTTAGTGTCTGCCTGTCTGTCAGTACTGGTGCCAACATATCCTGAGGTGGTGGCAGCTGCCAGGGTCCAGGGCTTCTGGTGAGACCCACCGTGCCACATGCAAGTGTGCTCTTCCTCCACTCACCCTTCCCACCGCATGCACCCCCAGCCACACA
Source organism: Gekko japonicus (assembly GCF_001447785.1). Taxonomy (NCBI): domain Eukaryota; kingdom Metazoa; phylum Chordata; class Lepidosauria; order Squamata; family Gekkonidae; genus Gekko; species Gekko japonicus. The sequence goes on from NW_015175976.1 coordinate 760,894, forward strand.
CCCTGTGTAACACTACTGGGGGAAGAGAATGTGTGCAGCATGTGTGGCTGGGAGCACGGGTGGTGTGAGGGAGTGAGGAGTTGGGGAAGGGCGCACAGGTGCCAATATAGGAGAGGCATCTGTGCAGGTGAGTGGGAAGAGGGACCCATGCAAGAGGCATGCGGGTGGGCAGGGAACTCTCTCTCTAGAGGCCCCCAAACCCTGGAACTGGCCCTGCTATCTATCACAATAATTCCCTGCCCTTCCAAGCTTAGTGGGTGGTTGGAAGACAACATGGATAGCAACGTTGCTGAAGTTAAGCAGGCCTGGTGGGTTTAATAGTGCCTGCATGAGAGATCTTCTGGGAATCCTACGGTGCAATCAGAAGGAGAGTTACATCCTGCCCTGACCTGGATAGCCCAAACAAGCCCAATCTCGTCCGATCTCAGAAGCTAAGCAGGCCCGACCCTGGCAAGTACTTGTGCTCTTCCTCCACTCACCCTTCCCACCGCATGGACCCCCAGCCACACACCCTGTGTAACACTACTGGGGGAAGAGAATGTGTGCAGCATGTGTGGCTGGGAGCACGGGTGGGGTGAGGAGTTGGGGAAGGGTGCACGGGTGCCAATATAGGAGAGGCATCTGTGCAGGTGAGTGGGAAGAGGGACCCATGCAAGAGGCATGCGGGTGGGCAGGGAACTCTCTCTCTAGAGGCCCCCAAACCCTGGAACTATCACAATAATTCACTACCCTTCCAAGCTTAGTGGGTGGTTGAAAGACAACATGGATAGCAACGCTGCTGAAGTTAAGCAGGCCTGGGTCTAGTAGTGCCTGTGTGAGAGATCTTCTGGGAATCCTACGGTGCAATCAGAAGGAGAGTTACATCCTGCCCTGACCTGGATAGCCCAAACAAGCCCAATCTCGTCCGATCTCAGAAGCTAAGCAGGCCCGACCCTGGCAAGTAGTTGGATGGGAGACCTCTAAGGAATACCAGGGCCAGGAGGCAGAGTCAGGCTATCAAGCCACTTCTCTGAACATCCTCCATGCCCCAGTAGGAGTTTCCAGAGGTCGCCATGACTTCCAGGCATGGGCATACACACGCACATGGACACACACAAAATGCAAAAATACTGAGAGAGAGAGAAGGAAGGAGAGTTACATCATTTTAAACCCATAGATTTCAAGGGACTTGGCAGGGTGTAACAGTGCTGGAGATGGAAAAAATGTTTACACTCCCTTGGGTCCAGTGATGGAACTAAGGAAAGGCTGCAAGTTTAACATATGCATAAAGGTTCTCCTCTGTCCTTGGCCAGTACTTCCAATGCAGTAACATTTCTCTGAGATGTCTTAGTCATTCTTTCTCTGTTTCAGGAACTGTATTTCAAGAACCTGTCCAAGCAGAAACAGAAGCGAGTAATGGAGAAGCATGGGAACAACCGGAAGCTCCGGGTTTGTGTCGCTACGTGCAATCGGGCCGATTACTCCAAGTTGGCCCCGATCATGTTTGGCATTAAAGCAGAACCACAGTTCTTCGAGCTTGATGTTGTGGTTCTGGGTTCCCACCTGATTGATGACTACGGGTATGACAATAACTTGTGCCTTCTGTGCATTTTTTATTTGATTACTTGCAAATCTGGCATGACCGAAGGGGGAGGATGGCATCTTCAGTTCAGCTCTCTTTATTGCTCCAGAGGGATTAATCCAGGATAAGTACCCATCTCTTGACTTCTTTATACAGTGGCTACTGTGGATTAGAATCAAGGGGTGCAAGTCCTGAAAAGGGATACATGTGAAAAGGATAATGGGATTTCTGTGCCATGTTATGTTATATGTGCATACATACATACGCCAGCACATATTTGCACCACACACTTCATTAAAAATCTCAAGAGTGGTTAACATAGAACTCCAGAGGCATTTCATTCTGATCTTGTTCTTACACTCATGTACCTTCAAGAGCAATACAATGTTCAGTGCCCCCAAATTATTCACTTCGGTGTCATTTGCACAATGTAGTTAGGGTGAATAATATTTTCCACTGCATCAAGTATGTTTTGGAGAGTGTCTCTAAAACTTTGAATGATTAAAAAAGAAAATCTTGGATAGAATGTTCTGACGCAACTAATTCTACATGCTACTATGAAAATAAATCCTTGATGGTAACTTCACCAACAGTGTGTTAGGCTGGACTATAAAAACTTTAAAATTACGTGTGTCTTAGCCAGTAGTTTGTTTGTTTATTGAATTTATCAACCACCCTTCCCAGCAAAACGGAGCTCAGGGTGGTGTACAACATGGTCATATAAAGTATCAAGTAAAACAGATTAAAACCAAGTAAAACTATAAAATACAGCAGTCTAATTAACGATGGCGCTAAAACCCCAGCAGCACCGCTATCTCATGGGGAAAGGGCAGAGAGGTGGGAGTGCCAAGATGGGACCATCGCTGTCCTCAACTGAACGCCTGGCATTAACAGACTCAGTTCATAGTTTTAGAAGTAGGTATATGCACTTGCCCCCTCATGGAGATGCTGGAGAAGACTCTTGAGAGTCCCTTAGACTGCAAGAAGATCAAATCAGTCAATCCTAAAAGAAATCAACCCTGACTGTTCCCTGGAAGGCCAGATACTGAAGCTGAAGCTCAAATACTTTGGCCACCAAATGAGAAGGGAGCACTCACTGGAGAAGACCCTGATGCTGGGGAAGATTGAAGGTCAAAGAAGATGGGGATGGCAAAGGATGAGATGGTTAGACAGTGTCATCGATGCAACGAACATGAAATGGAGCAAACTTCAGAGGACGCCGGAAGACAGGAGGGCTTGTCGTGATCTTGTCCATGGGGTCGCGAAGAGTCGGACTTGACTGTGTGACTGAACAACAAAATATTCACTTGACATTTCTACTGTAGCCAATGCCTGCAAATACTTTAAATTGGTACATATATATGTATTAGGGCATATAACAAATTTGCAAAATTACTGCAGCTCTGTGAATTGCTTTGGGCAACATTTCCCCCCCCCCGTTTGTATAATTAAATAAATAATTGCTACATTCTGATAAGCTAATATCCTTTATAAAACACAGGATTATCATTATGTTGAGCATGGGGATCGGAGAATCTTTGTGAACAACTTTGTATCCCTGTACTTAGTTTTTGGGTTACAGTTGACTACCGGGTTTTTATGGAGGTTATAATTCAGTAATAGATGTCTTCATATAATAATAATAATTCTATATCTTTGAGTTTGTGAGTTCTTTGTCATCGTTGGAGTATCCGTCAGCACTTTTAATACTAAAAGAAGATCATCTTATTTAAAGAGCTCCCTGTTTTTCTGACTGTTATCCAGAACCTCTCAGTCTGACAAATGCAGTAATTAATGTCACGGTACAAAGCAGGGTTTCATCTCCATCAGTATTCGTTGTCAAGTTATCTTTTAACTTTGGATTGCTGCTGCGGTTACCCAGTTGCAAAAACTAACATTGCCTTGCCTTCTGTCAATTGGGCCTGTGCGGATTGTGTCAGCTGAGCAAATAAGAGAGCACAGTAGAATGTTTCAGGCTGTTGAGGAGCACTGTGTCCTTCTCGGAGAGAAGCACCAGCTAGCAGGAAATCACAAAGTCAGGATGCAGCTTGAGTGCTTTCCCAGCCATTATTATTTTGGCAGAATGCAAGTGACCCAAGTACAAGAGCTTTGGCCAGAGATCCATTGCAGATTGATGCATTTACCTTTCTTGCTGGGACAACAGAAATAAGAAGCCCTTCCTGGTTTTTAATTCATTATCCCAACCACAAAAATCAGCTAACATTGATTAAAGTGCATCACTTCACTCCTACAGTTGGAAAGAAAACATGTTTCCTTTTCTCACATCGTTGTGACTGTTCTTGTCCTTGGTCCCATTTCTATGTTGCTGATAACATTGGGACTAAATATGGATAATGACCCTAGAGCTTTACGCAAGTATCTTTCTCTTTTCATTGTGTATCAATAACATTCATATCCCGCTGCTATGAGTGGAGCAGGGTTGACTGATTTTCCTGCTGTTCGCAGTTGACTGTGTTTTCATTTGTGGGAGCAGTTTTAGTTCGGTTTGTATATTATAAGTTATATTAAGTGCTAGAGAGCTGTGCTGCTGAGTCGTTGGCTAGTCATGTTGAATTGCAGTAATTGAAAGTAATGGCTAGTTACATGCACAGCAATAGAAGAAGATGGATCATCTACATCCATCCTAAACTTGGCTCTTTCCATAACAGCACCCAGAATGAGACTCACTGTTTTCTCTGATAGCTTCTTGTGCATCAATTTCAAGGAAAGGACTCACGGAAAATACTGATCACATGGTTTAATCCTGGTTTAAAAGGAAAATTTATATGTGCCTTTAAATTTT
>NW_015175976.1:765331-773798 GCF_001447785.1 Gekko japonicus
TTAAATTGTAGCTACAGCAGCTACGTTTTTTGAAAAGAAGAGAATCAAGGAGCTGTTTATAGTGTGCATTTCCATCTCAGGAATGTGTGATGTAGTTTTCTTAAGAGAAGCAATCTAGCTTTGAGAATGTTCATGGTAAACCTTTGAAAAATGCAGTTTCAAAACTTTTCGGCTTCTTGGAAGAGATCCTAGAAATTTTCATAGAAAAACAAATGACGTGGAGTCAAAATTAATTATATTTCCTGTTTATCAGTATTATTCTCAGAAATATACTTTGATATGTTGGTGTGTGGTCATGTAGCCGAAACATGTTTGCCTCTTCCTCTTTCCAGTAACACTTACCGAATGATTGAACAAGATGACTTTGACATCCACACCAGACTGCATACAATAGTGCGAGGAGAAGATGAGGCAGCCATGGTGGAATCTGTAGGCCTGGCCTTAGTCAAGCTCCCGGATGTACTCAATCGCCTGAAGCCCGACATTATGATCGTCCACGGGGACAGGTTTGATGCTCTGGCACTGGCGACGTCGGCGGCCTTAATGAACATTCGGATTCTTCACATTGAAGGTGGAGAAGTCAGCGGGACCATAGATGACTCCATCAGGCATGCTATAACCAAGTTGGCTCATTACCACGTATGCTGTACGAGGAGCGCGGAGCAGCATTTGATATCCATGTGCGAGGATCATGACCGCATACTCCTAGCAGGCTGCCCTTCATACGATAAGCTGCTGTCTGCCAAAAATAAGGACTATATGAGCATCATCCGCATGTGGATAGGTAGGTGTCTGTACGTGTGCTGTCTGAGCCTCTGCAGCTTGGGACCTGCCCAGCCAAACATAGCTGCCTAGCTTTCTGTAGTGACCTGCTAGAGAGGTACATACTGTGTAGCTCATTGAGAGTCACATTCCCTGAAACATGGGGCAGGTGCCACATTGGGGGAGCAGCACTCAGAAGAGCCACAAATAGCATGTCGATGAGCCAGATGGGGCTCCCAAGCCACTGAGTGAGTATCACTGTGCCAGAAGTTTGACAAAGGGAGGTGGCAGCTTGAGCTTCCTTCCTTCCTAGGTCTGTTGTTGTTTATTTTTTTAAAAAAACGAACACCTTCCCACCCAGACTTTAGTTGGGGGATGGATGTATACTTACACTCTTTAGTACTCTAACCTGCCCTTCCTCCAAGGAGCTCAGGGGTGGATGTATACATACACTCTTTAGTACTCTTTCAACCTGCCCTTCCTCCAAGGAGCTCAGGGTGGCGTATATTGTTCTGTACTCCTCCATTTCATTCTCATACCTACCCTGTAAGTTATGTAAGGCTGAGTGAGAAAACGTCTGGTCCAAGGTTGCCCAGCCAGCTTCATGGCAGAGAAGGGATGCTAGTCTTTCCAGCTGCTATTCCATATCCCCCCTTACATCTAGTTCGATGCTGGGGTTGGAATAACCTGGGTTTAAATCCCCATTCAGCTGCAAAGATCACTGGGCCAGTCATTCTCTCAGCCTACCTTATCTCATTGGGTGGTTGTGAGGGTGAAATGGGAGATTTGGGCTCCAGATTTCCTTAGAAGAAGGTTAGGATAAACAGGTATAGGTAGATTAAGATAAACTAATTCATTTCTTTGGTGTTTGACAAGAGAAGTTCTTATGTTTAAATTTGTTCCTGTCATTTGGGGGATAATTGCTTACTAGCTGTCTCCCCCCACACACACACGCACACAATAATTTAACCAGCTCTTGCTTTTTCTTTCTGTAAAAGATATAGAAAGGACAATCAGATGTCTGTCTGCTTCTCTCCCTTTTTCAATAAATGAGGAAAACCACTTTCTTTGAGACTTAAGTGTTGTCACAAACAATTAAATCTTCCCTGTGTGTGCATTTTATAATTCACAAAATGGTGAAACTGATTAAAGACTTTGAAATAAAAGCTGTCTTATTTTACAGTGGAACAATATTGCCTGTTGTTCCTTCTTCAGCCTGAGAAGTTGTTTTCTTTAAAAGAAATCTGTATATTTTTAACTCTGCTCACACAGGTGAGGATGTGAAACCAAAGGAGTATATAGTTGCTTTACAGCATCCTGTGACCACAGATATTAAACATTCCATAAAGATGTTTGAACTGACATTAGATGCTCTCATCTCCTTTAACAAGAGGACCTTGGTTTTATTCCCAAATATTGATGCCGGTGAGTACAGAAGGTTCTTACTCAATCTAAACGTGGAGGTGGTTTTGCACCAACTCTCGCCTCCTGCCACATCTTTTTTGTGTGGCGCTTCTCCCAGTAAACAGCCATTGTTGGAACTCCTAGTTCTCAGCTTCTGTTTATAAAACAAATGATCAAGAACCATCCCAATGTATTTGCTTCAGTAGTAGAATGTTGTCAGTGGGCATTAATGGCATTTATTGATCTTATTCAAAGCTTCTAGTGCTTCTGGTTGTGATACAATATAAGCTCTGTTACCCAGCACTTGATTATCCAGAATGCTCAGTTAACAAGTGTCACCCAGAAGACAAGCTCCTCCCCCTCAGCTGCCCTATCCTTGCTTCTTATGAGCACCCCACTCCCTCCTCTCCAGCAGGCCAGCTTGAAGCTGACTACCATTGCTGGGCTTCTGACAGCCAGTGCTACCAGTTGACATCATCTTCAGGTGCTTCTTTTCCCTTTAGTTTACCCTGAGGTGTCAGGAGTTAGCTCTGCAGGAGGGGTCCCAGGCAGCTGCCCTGCTTACCTGTCTGTGGTGTAGTCTAGCTCTGTGGCTTGGGGGGTCAGAGGGTCCTGCCAGGCATGGGTGCTGTCACCATGGCATTCCCAACTGGATAAGTTATGGTTGCTGCAGATTCCTCTGGGTAGGGTAAGGGCAAAGCACATTTGATTAACCATGGCAGAACATGTTTGAGCTGTAAGGTTGCCAACCTCCAGGTGGCACCTGCAGATCTCTCATTAGTACAATTGATCCCCAAATGTCCAAGATCAGTTCCCTTGGAGAAAATGACTGCTTTGGCGGGTGGACTCTGTGGCACCTGTGCCATGCTGGGGCCCCTCCCCAAACCCCACCTTCCCAAGAGACTCCACCCCCAAAATCTCCAAGTATTTCTCAACCCAGAGCTGGCAACTCTATAACGATCTGGCGCATTCGATTGAGCAGCAACCCCCCGTTTCCCAAGAGTACTTTATTGTATTAATATTGAAAACGCGGTTGCCGTGTGACTAAAGCTCTGTTTGACAGAACCATTGTGTTAGTTTTGCTTTAATCGTGGAGATAGTCTGGTTAATGTATCATTAAAAGCCTGAAAAGCCTAACTGAATGCAGTGGAACTTTCTCCTCCCTGCCATTCACTCTGTCACTTTCCCTAAAGTGGTAAGTCTGATCGTCTGTACGTCACTATGGCAGGATTTTGCAAATAGCAGCTTCCCCGTGGTTGTGGTTATACCCATCATGCAAAACCCTGTGCAGAATTATTGTGTGTGTTATGTTACCACATTTCAGTTTCTTACTATTATTTTGGCTTTTCCCTGCAGGGAGCAAAGAAATGGTTCGGGTAATGAGGAAGAAGGGTATTGAGCACCACCCAAATTTTCGAGCCGTAAAGCATGTTCCGTTTGACCAGTTCATTCAGCTCGTGGCTCACGCAGGTTGTGTGATTGGGAACAGCAGCTGTGGCGTGCGAGAAGTGGGGGCATTTGGAACCCCCGTCATCAATCTGGGAACACGGCAGATAGGGAGAGAAACGGGTACTGTATAAAGCTTTCACTTCTGTGGGCCCTTAAAGATGGCTAAAGCTTTTGTGGATTATTGTCCACTTCCATCAGTTGCATGCAGTGTAGCCCTCTGTTAGCAGGCGTATCTGTATCTGGATGGGCTTCGTAAACGCCGTAGGTGGCCTTCATGTACTAGTTGTCGTATTTATTTGGAGAACTGTCGTTTCCCTTAAAAAGCACAGGGCAACTAACAGTACTGCTGGTAACTAACAGTACTGCTGGTACATCTAGATGTTTGAATTAGGGATGGGCATGAACCAGCTCACAAACCTTCGCAGCCAGCAGAAATCTGGGGGTGAAATGCCTGGGGGGAAACACGGTCAGCATAAAGTAGGGAGGTCAAATGGCTCCCATCCCTAGGTTGAATATCTAGAAGAGAATAATCTGAATGGGGGTTAGGAAGGACAGGAGGGTGGATGGAAAATTCTGAGTGGGAGAGAACACCCCTTGACAGTTTTCAGATCCAAAACACCATGGGCATGGGCACTCCCTTCGGTCCCCAATCTTTTCAGTGCCGCTGTTACCTCTCCAGCTATCTCCAAAGCGTGTTGAGAAATATGAGTGTGTAAGAGGAGGGAACTGTGAAGGGGGGGGAGGGAGAGGGAGGAAAACTGCTCTGCTCTTCCCTTGTCCTGCCTTTCTAAGCTGTTTTGTTAACACATCATACATGCCTTCTGTTTCATTCTCTTAACAAAGCACATGCCATTGGGTAGCAGCCATTAAGGAAAGGTCTGTGGATTTGGGGATAAAAGGGACCATGTCTGAGTTCCTGGCTTACAACTGGTTGGAATGGAGAGGTCCCTCCAGCTTAGGACCAACTGGAACTCAACCCTCAGTACTGCTGATTGCAGCCAGGGAGTCATATTCAGCTGACCACCGCACCACAGTAAAGGTTTACAAGATTTAAACTGGCTTTTACTGTGCCTCCAAGGACTGTGTACAGTTTTCCAGTCCCCCCACTGTGGCTGACTTTTAATCTCAGTATGCACCAACTGTCCATTGCCAACAAGTATTTTAAAAAAGGGCCACAATTGTCCTGATGAATGAGACCGGCGTATCTGCCTGCAATGCAGGTGTCATTTCTCCACACCACCCAGTGTAGCATCAGCATTTGTCGTGAAGTGCTGGTGCAGCAAGAGGCCCTTTCCAGGCTGAGCAATTCTTTGCTGGTGCTAGCAGTGAATGTCTTTGGCGTTCAGAGGCGAATATTTTTCATTGCAGGGTTTATTCCTGTAATATTGTTTCTTAAAGAGCTAGCGTACACTTATATATCATGGGGTGTTTTGTTTGTTTCTCAAGGAGAAAACGTCTTGCATGTTCGTAATGCTGACACACAAGACAAAATACTACAAGCCTTGCATCTCCAGTTTGGCAAACAATACCCTTGGTAAGTATTTGTAGTCACAGAATCACTGCAGGCAATGGCACCAGGGAAAATATTCTGGCACATTAACATCTTATAGCTTCCCCTCACAACGGATGTGCTCTCAACTGGATTTTGGCATTGCTAAACCAATGTAATGCAGTGATTAAAACAGAGCCAGGATCCTCTGCTACGTTCACAGTTTCATTGAGTTTGGTGGAACTTACTCTCTAGTTTACATTTCACCTTTGCCACTGTGTCCATGATCTGCCTTGGCTTCCTTGGTCCACATAGAAAGCAGATGGCCTAATTCTGGCAATACAACGTCCACTATTTGCTTTCCTGTAGTCTACTAGATTATCTTGGGGCTGCTGTCTTATGGACAGTCTGATGTTGGGCAAGGCTCTGTGAACACTACAGAAACTGAGCGGCCTGCTCTGCCAGCATATAATTGATAAAAAACCTTGTATTCCATGAGCTTGCTCGCCAACCAGTGCTTATAGGATTGCAGCATTTGTTTTTGTGTAGGAAAATAATAATAAGGACATTTTGACTTCTGGCAATGCGCTTCTTTCCTTAACTAGTTTCGCAAAGTAATGCAGTTTAGTGTTTCAGTGTATGAAACCCTTTCCCCCCTTTCCTTCATTTTAAGGCTTCTTAAATAGACAGCTCCTTTGTCACAATCCTACACAACCAAAATGGAAATAACCCAAGGCACAGTCCTGCCAAACTGAAGTACACATCTGTTGGTGTACACGTTGGATGTTTATTTTCCCTGGGTGCACATAAACCTCTAAGTCATTCCTGTTTCATAGTCATGCCTAAACGTATATGATGTGTTTCCTGGTACAGCTTTGTGATAGCCAGTATGGAAAATAGAAGCTAGAGTGTCTTAGGCTGTATGCTAAGTTTTTTTCACACATTACAGTTACTGCCCTCTGATGTTGTAGTTCAAAGATATATGGAGATGGAAATGCTGTTCCGAGAATCCTTAAGTTCCTCAAGTCTATTGACCTCGGAGAACCTCTTCAGAAGAAATTCTGTTTCCCTCCTGTCAAGGAAAACATCTCCCAAGACATTGACCATATCTTGGAAACCCAGAGTGCGTTGGCAGTGGATCTGGGTGGAACAAACCTCCGGGTAGCAATAGTCAGCATGAAGGTAAATATGAACTGTAACACGGGGATTAGGAGTATTTGGGGGACTGTAGTGCAGGCTTTAAAAAAAAAATTTTTTTTAATTGTTGAGAAGGTTTAAGTTACATTTTTCACTTCACGTTATTTTCAAGCAAGACCTTATAGATTGCTTAAAAGCTTGAAGTATGGTTTGGAAAACTGGGTTCAGTTAGGGTTACCAAGTACTTAACTGCGATTCGGCGGAGGACACATGATCCCCGGCCAGAACATTTCTCCCTGTAACGCACCATGCCGTCGCCAGGAAGTGATGCCGGACAAAAAAAAACGCTCTGGCAATGGGGCCGGAAACTCGATGTCTGTTGTCCGCGCGGGAATGGTCCTGGGAAGAAGTATGTGTCCCCCGCCGAATCACGGTGAGTACTTGAGTAAGCCTGGGTTCAGTCCAGCCAGCTTTTACACTTGATCTCACTCAGTTCCCCTCCTTATCACAGACCCCATCCCACATGGCTTTTGTCAGGGCAGGTTCTGTCATCCCTATAGACTTTTTGGTGGTCAAAGGGGATCCCTCCCTACTCCTTTTTTCACCAGTAGAAAAGTGAGCTGGATCCCACCTGATAAGCTAGTATAGACCTTTAAAGTAAAGAGCTTTACAGGCTTGTTAGCTATAGCAACTAACATGTCAGTCACCTGACAAATCTTTTGCTTAGTCTTTACACAAAGTGCTCTTTCTTTAGGTAGAGACTGGGTGCGTTTTGTTTCATTTTATATTAAAAAGCTTACCTTTCTGGATAGCTTGGCATAATTGTACCTTGGAAAGGTATTGCAAACACTACTTTTACATTAAATTATGATCTGTGATTCTTACAAGTGGAATATTGCTCCGCTATATAATAAATTATGTCACAGTCATATGAACACCGACTAAAAATTAGTTCTTTGGCCTGTAGTTTATGATCCAGAATAACTAGCAAGTCATCAAAGTCTGAAAGCCTGCTATATACATAAGAAGACCATCAGTGCAATCCTAAGCAAAGTTACATCAGTTTAAACCCGTTGACTTAGTGGACTTAGAATAGTGTAACTCCTGTTAGAATTGCACTGTAAATGGCACTTAGGCAAGGTTGTGTGGATTGCTTTCTAACCAAAGATAATAAAGGCAAAAATGTCTGAAACATGACTGTTAGTGCAATTATTCTCAACATGCTTTTTATAAAGTTTTTCTGAAGTTCTGGTATAAAGTGCACCAATAATAATCTTTAGACATGTATGTATGCTTGTGTTTCTATTCCTCCCATAAGTCTTTTCTGTATGCAAAGAGTTTTGAACATATAAATCAGTAGCTTGAAGTGAAATTGCACTTAACCTAAATATAGTACACAGGAAATAGTCTACAGTACTGAAGATACAAACAAGTACTTTGGTATTGATCTTTGATACTGCTACAGCAGTTTTTAAAAAGTCTATCCTAGATGTCACAATAAATCTATATTAGATACATTCATGGCATCCACTAGTATCCATCACTTAAACGTTACCACTGTTCAGTTGTAGCATGAATTCACCGATATACTTAGCATGAAAAAGAAGTATAATCTAGTATTGATGCTCAAGGGATACTTACTTAGGTGTCCGTTTACTCAGGGGTGGGGAGGATACATAACATACAGGTGCATTTAAAAATGGAATGGAAATGCCACCGTGCCAGCTAAATTTTAAATTAGCCAGGCAAGCCTCCAGTTTATGAAAAGCAGTAGGGCTGCTGAGCCAATAGTTTTTCTGCAAACTCTTGAGGACCCAGCTTCACCTGCACAACAGAAAGCAGGCCAGTGAGCGAGTGCAAAAAGTTCTTCCAGGGCACTAGTGAAATGTAAAGACTTTACATTTAGAATTGACCAGGGAGCCACACATGGACACACACACACAGTGCTTTTTGTTGTTGTTGTTGTCAAGTTGCAGCCAACCTATGGTGACCTGGTACGGTTTTAAAGGCAACAGACGTTCAGAGGTGCTTTGCCATTGGCTGTCTCCACATTATGGTTCTGGTATTCCTTGGAGGCCTCCCATCCAAATACTGACCAGGGCCGATCCTGCTTAGCGTCCATAACCTGACAAGATTGGGCTAGCCTGGGCCATCCGGGTCAGGGCAGCACAAAGCGCATACGTAGCACCTATGTACAATTTCACTCAGCTGTGTTGTATTTCAGCA
>NW_015175976.1:774159-822686 GCF_001447785.1 Gekko japonicus
AGCAGGAAGCCATTTGTAAGGGCCGGCATATTCATGCTACACTGGGAAGTACAGGAAGAAGGCTGCAAAGCCAGTGGCATGATGTCATGTGGATTTCCCATGAAGGCAAAAAAGAAGGAACAGTCTGAACAAAATGCAGTCTGCTAGAAACAGACACATATGTTTGTGACAATAGTGTATGCACGGCCTACTAGTTCATGGCCCTGACCTGGATAGCCCAGGCTAGCCTGATCTCGTCAGATCTTGGAAGCTAAGCAGGGTCAGCCCTGGCTAGTATCTGGGTGGGCGACCTCCAGGGCATACCAAGGTCGTGATGCAGAGCCAGGCAGTGGCAAAACCACCTCTGAACATCTTTTGTCTTGAAAACCCCACTGGGTTGCCATAAGTCAGCCAGAAAAAAAAAAAAAAAAAGACGAAGAAGAAAGAAAAGAAAAGTAGCTCAAAAAAGACACATGAATCAATATAATCCATGTCAGAATGATTTAACTAAAAATCTAGCTGCGCTCACCCTGGCTGCTGAATAAATACTTATCACAAAACAAAGTGAAGCTCTTTCACATGCAGACACATCTTAACTCAGAAGCCAAGATGGTGGCTTTATGCAGTAACAGCAAAACACAGTGTGATGTGAACTCTTTGCTTTATTTCCCCTTTGTACACTATATCACTCTCCTGCCATTTTTCTCCCATCTGTATAGTCTGGGGACTATATGTTGCTTAGGGATAGGGAAGCTGCTCAGAAGCACATCTGGCCCTAAAACAAAGGCCTAGGTAGACAGGGTCTCTCTCTCTCTCTCTGTCCCTCTTGTGCAAATGCAGTATACACCCCTCACATAGCATTTATAATCCACGTGTATCCTGATACTCTTTGATACAGCTGGGGGGGCACATTTAAAACGGGGGAGGAGGACGACTGGAAAAGTCAGAAGGGGGCCTAATGGTTTCTCCTCTCCCTTAGGGTGAAATAGTTAAGAAGTACAGTCAGCTGAACCCCAAAACCTATGAGGACAGGATAGAATTGATCCTTAAGATGTGTGTAGAGGCTGCCTCAGAAGCAGTGAATCTGAATTGCAGAATTCTGGGTGTGGGTAAGTTTAATGAGCGCAGTATTTTTCTCCCTTGTGAAATCAAATCGCTAAACAAATTGTACGCCGTGTACGCTTTACATAACGGTACCGGAACTGCTTTTGCCATCTGTTAAAGCAACAGGTTTTGGAAATCCCTAAAGTGATACATGTTCGCGGTCACAAACTGCAAAATGGGTTGGCATACATTAATGCTGTATGCGCAGTTCTGTAAGTCCATGCCAGAGCTTTTTTCATGGCAATTTTGCTAATGGTGCGGAAGCATTTCAAGTGCGGGGTATGATTGGATTACCTCTCGAGGATAAATCAAAAATGCCACTGCAGTACAAAGGACTGTGGCTCAGTGGGGGACGCCAGCCTCTCCAAAGTCCCTTGCAATGTCTCTTCTCTTTCAGTTTTTTAAATACTTGTGCTGGTGTCTTTTAAATGTGTAATATGTAGATTCAAAATGCATGTCTTAACCAATGTTCCCTCTAAGCTGAGTTAGTGTGAGCTAGCTCGCAGTTTTTCAGCCTCCGGCTCACACGTTTTTGTCTTAGCTCAGGAAGGGTGGCTCCAGAGCAAACTGATCTATGCAGCAGCCAAATCGCTCGCTTACAACTTTAATGCCAGTAGCTTACAGAGTATAATTTTTGCTCACAAGACTTCACAGCTTAGAAGGGAGCATTGGTCTTAACGGAGTTTTCCGATTTCAATCGCTCCTTCTGGATCTTTGCAGCGCAGCAGAAAGGGTGAGAAAGCACAGCTGCAAAGCTGGCTCTGTCCGCCCTTGGGCACAAACCACGGATGAGAGAGAGAGAGAAACCTCAGCTCAGCAGAATCTGAGCACGGGATGACTTTTGTCTCTCAGTCTGATCCACAGGTGTATCTGACTCTGGGCTAAGGTGCTTGAACTTGAGCACAACAAGCCAGTCATTGGAGCCAACAACTAGTGCTCCCTCTAAGCCGTGGAGTCCGGTGAGCAAAAATTCTACTTTGTGAGCTACTGGCATTGAAGTCGTGAGTGAGCAATTGGGCTGCTGCATAAATCAGTTTGCTCTGGAGCCATCCTTCCTGAGCTCAGACAAAAATGCATGAGCTGGAGGCTAAAAAAACTGTGAGCTAACTCACACTAACTCAGCTTAGAGGGAACACTGCCTACAACCATTCACAGTGCTAGGCAGGAGAAAAGGACTGGTGCTAGGCAGGAAGTGGAAGGTACCTCCTAGGGCCCTTCACCAGATCTTTCTTTTCGAATGCTTGCTTGCTTTGTGAGTGGAGAGGAAATCACCTAGGGTCTGAACCACTGGACGGCAACAAGAAGGGAGAAGAGAACTGTTCTGAGGCCTTGTCTGTGCTTGCAGAATTGGTAGTATTCTGAGGCAGTAGAATGAGCTGTACCACTACAAACATTGGTGGTGGGGGGGGATGTCCATGTAGGGCTGTCAACTCCAAGCTGGGAGATTCCTGGAGATTTGGGGGCAGAACCTGAGGAAGGTGGGGTTTGGGGAGGGGGAGGGACCTCACTGGGGTATAATGCCGTGAAATGTACCCTTCAAAGCATCTATTTCCCTCAGGGGAACTGATTTTTGTAGTTTTGAGATCAGTTATAATTCTGGGAACTGATCTCTGTAGTCTGGTGCTCAGTTGTAATTCCAGGAGATTTCGAGTCTCCAGTTATTCTTTCCCATGAGAAGGCTCCCTGCTTATAATAAAGAGAACATCAAAGAGAGAAATGCACAGGCTTTTCCTAGTGTGCTCTTCTCAAGGAGTTATCAGTGTACGGGAAGGAGCTTTGAAATGTGAAACTCCCTCCCTGCAGGCTGAAGTGCTGCCAGCCATTATCTCATATGCATAGATCAGGCCATAGTTTGTTGCTGCTGAGTGCTGGTGAGCATATTAGGGAGTTTTTGAAGTTGTTCTGTGTTTAAAAGATGTGATTCTTTGCATGGCTTCCTTTTAGAAGAACACTGTTGCAGAATGACCAGTTCCTGATGAGTTTTTACTGTTTTTCTTCCTTGATGCGTGTGTTGGGGCTCAGGCATCTCTACAGGTGGGCGGGTCAACCCCCGAGAAGGCATCGTTCTTCATGCCACAAAACTCATTCAGGAGTGGAGCTCTGTTGATCTGCGGACTCCGATATCGGACACCTTACACTTGCCAGTGTGGGTAGACAATGACGGCAATTGCGCTGCTCTGGCAGAGAGAAAATTTGGGCACGGAAAAGGAGTGGAAAACTTTGTAACCCTCATCACAGGGACAGGTATCTACAAGCTCGTCATCCGGCAGTGTTAGATTGTTGCAGTCTTAAGTGCCTTAAACTCCTGACTTAATGCCGCGTGCCATTAGTTGTAAACTGAATCTGACCCTCTACCACCTTCTGACCTATAATGGCTGATGGATCTTCATTCCCATTTGTATCTGACGAAGAGGTCTTGAAGGTACTGCTGGGCTTGAATTTTGGCCTTCCTAATAAGTGTTGCTGATGATTGGCTTAGAAATAAGTGGAGTACAAAAAGCCTGGCATGGTAGTTTAAGAATGCTGAGCCATAGCAAAGTGGCTGCATTGGATCAGCAGAGTTCTGAAGGGTTGCCGACCCATGAGCCTGCCCGAAGGCCAGCAGCTTCTTAGAGGTCATTTTAAACAGTGTGTTTGGCATACATGTGCAAAACCTTTTACCTAGGCATGTAAATCTTAATATTAACATGTGTCACATGAACATCTACCACCGGATGTGCCAGGCGAGTATGTATACTGAGCAGCCAGTGGTTGGCCATGATTCCCTACTGTGTGGACATAGCATGCATTTGTCACCAAGTAACGTGCAAAACGCTGTCAAGTTGAAGCCAATTTATGACAACCCTGCAAGGTTTTCAAGGCAAGAGACTAACAGAAGTGATGTGCCATTGCTTGCCTCTGCATAGCAACCCTGGACTTCCTTGGTGGTCTCCCATCCAAGTAGTCACCAGGCTGACTGCTTAGCTTATGAGATCTGACAAGATTGGGCTAGCCTGGGCCATCCCTAGTTTTTACTCAGCTGCATGTAATTCAATCCTAGCTGTTATCTGGAGAACATCACAGTAATCTGCATGTTAGAATATGCTGTGCCTTTCAAGAGAGCACCTTTCTGAGAACCCAAAGGCAAAACTATAAACCCATGGTTGGAAATTGACCCCTTCCCCTGTGTATGGATAAACAGAAATGTCTCAAGTACAGCAAAATGTTGCAAAAGGCAACAGTCCTGTAAACACTGCACTGCCCTGGGGGAAGAACTGTATATTGCTTTCGTCTTTTGTGCATGGAAGAGCCAAAGGGAATTTAATTTGGTCTTCAGTTGGCTCTTAGCAGTAAAGTACTTGGTTTTTATTTATTTATTCCATCTCCTTAGAGCTCCGAGGGCAGCTTACAAACTGTGATGTCACACAATGACTTACTTTATAGGTATTGATTTTGTTATGGATCTGTTTTAATGTTTTGTGAACAACCTTTGATATTTTAACATGAAAGTAGTATAAAGTCTAGTAAAAATCTTTCTCTGGGGATGCTATTCTATTGGGTACCTCCCAGCGAAGATCTCATCCCTGGTTGCTAGTACTTATCTAGCCTCTGAAGAAGCACCGGAGGCAAGGTCTCTGGTAAATATTTAGACATACTGCCTTTAGATACTGTCTTATCTATGTTTGTAGGCCCCAGGCTCCATTGCTGGGTGAGTTCTTTGGCTTATCTTTAGCTTTCCTGCCTTTACAGGTATTGGTGGCGGAATCATTCACCAAAACGAATTGATCCACGGGAGTTCTTTTTGTGCTGCCGAGCTCGGGCACATCATGGTAGCCTTGGATGGTCCAGAGTGCCTTTGTGGGAGCCACGGCTGTATAGAAGCCTATGCTTCTGGAATAGCCTTGCAGAGAGAAGCTAAGAAACTGCACGACGGTAGGACCAGAATTGTTCTTCACATTTATTTCCAGGATGCAAATGGAACCAATGGGAAAGCTATGAGAATGGGACCAATGGGGGGGGGTGGAATCTTTAGCACTCCAGCTTAAATAACTGTAGAGCTGGAATACCCCTTAACACTGTGCTCTTAAGGAGAAAATCACAGGAATTCTTTCCAAAGCACTTTGTTCTGATACATGTGTGCTGCCAGTGGCTAAGTCAGTGCAGAGCATTTCAAAGAGCTGGTCTAGATGCGTACTCAGAGAAGATATGCACCAGGCAGGCACTCTGATGAAGAATGTGCAACTCTGAGGAGACCGGGGGAGGGACTCTTTCTGCAGTCCAGAAGAACTGCATTCTCATCCCTGTTCCATGAGACATCACATGGATGCTGTAGACGGAACATAGAGGCTGGCTCTCAGGAGTAAATAGGTGGGGACTTGCCAGCCTGAGTAGACTCACTGAATAGGGTTGCTCCGGAATTGCTCCTATATTTTACAGGTTAAAAAAACTTCCAGTTTCAAGTTTGACGTTTTTGTTGCTTCCCTGATTCTTCCTGGTACCTTATAATGCAAAATTAGAGTTGCCCTTAATGTATATAATGTAGATGTGGACCATTCATTTTCTTTTCTTTTTGGTATTTTTTTTTCCCCATTTCGTGTGTGGCCGTGCCTGAAAATCATGGCGACCTCTGGCGATGCCTACTGGGGCACGGAGGATGTTCAGAGAAGTGGCTTGATAGCCTTACCCTGCCTCCCGGCCTTTGTATTCTTTGGAGGTCTCCCATCTAAGTACTTGCCAGGGTTGGCCCTGCTTAGCTTCCGAGACCTGACGAGATTGGGCTTGCCTGGGCTATCCAAGTCAGGGCGGTCATTCATTTTCTGTCTTTTTTCTTAAATCCCAAGTACCTGTACAGAGCCACACAAAAGCCAGTCCTTGCCAGATATAAGAGACCCCGTTAGGCCTTGAACAACTTCCAAGGTCCCCTTGCCTCTCTGTAGGAGGTCTCGCCCTCCTGCTGGATGATGTTTGCATGAGGTGTTCAGGAGACACAGCAGAGGGGGGGACCTTGGAGAACTGCTGCAGGTCAGCATTGTGTAGTAGTGGTTAGAGTTTTGAACTAGGATCTGAGAGTCCCAGATTTGAATCCCCACTCTGCCATGGGAGCTTGCTGGGTGACCCTGAGCCAGTCATACTTTCCCTCTCCAGCTGTCCCAAGCCCCAGTCTGACATTAACCCCTACACCACACTTTATGAGATCATATATGTTTGAGTAACTGTATTGGTTAAATTCTTGCCATTTTCCAAGTCTTCTGAGGGCTTCATTTTCACAGTGAACCTTTTGACTGTAGCTAATTGCAAAGCCTCAATGGCATACCTTGTAACTTGTTGATATTCTGCCTAAATCACGCCACTTTATAGTAGAATTGGTGTTGTCAGTGGTCATTGGAAGGCAGCTGTCCTTTAACTGGTGCAGGGGAGAAGGAAACGACAATGGAAAGAAAATCTGTAGAACAGGAAGGAAGGCTGTGATCAGAGGCTGCGAGAAGAAACTGGCTGAGTCCATCGGAAAGACACACTGATCTGGGATGTGACATGCAGCCTTGGCTATCTTGCTGTTTTCCTGTGATACTTCTGCATGTTGAGTGACTCCACACTCAGTAGATCAGTGGGATAGCCCACCAAAAGTGAATTTAGAGCTTGGGAGGGTGATCCTATCCTACCACTCTGCTGAGCAAGGTTTATGAAACTTTTAATATATGTCTTCATTTATGTCCTTTCTTATTGGCTCAAGTTCGAAGTCTTTCTACCATCTAAGGAACCTTCCTCCAACTCAGATGGATCTTCTGTTGGAGAAGCACCACTTGGAAAATCTCCTTAGGCTGCAGAAAGGCAACTTTGAGGATGGTTGGATCCACCCCACTGTCTGTATACATTGCAACAACATAGTTAATAGTCTGGTTCCACTGTCCACCTCAGGTCCTGTATGTGAAAGTTATAAGCCTGAACTTCCTTCTTTTTGAATGGTTGGCTGAAAGTGGCAAAGCATCAGTCTGCTCAATGGTATTTTTTTCCTGTTTTAACTGCTTGTTCACCACTACCGTGTTTCTTCCTCCCACCCCCTGCTTCATCCCAAACAGAGGATTCATTGTTAGTGGAAGGGATGTCTGTAAAGAAGGAAGAGACGGTAACTGCCGCACATCTCATTCAGGCAGCTAAACTGGGAAATCCAAAAGCTGAGCACATCGTTAGAACCGGTAAGGGAAGCTGAGATCAGTCAGAACTCTTTCTTAGAATCCCATCTAGTGATAAAAGCTGTGTTGCAGATCTTGTTGTTCAGAGGGCATCATCCACATTCACAGCATTTTACAGAGCCATATTAGCAAGAAAACAAAAAAAGCCTTGCACGAGGGAACTTAAATTTTAAGTTTTGCTATTACAGAGGCTAGAGGGGGAACTTAAGAGTTGAAGCTAGATAGGACGCATGCTAGGTAGGAAAAGAAGGAGACCCAACGTAAGATGGATTGATTCAGTAAAGGAAGCCAGGGCCTTCAGTTTGCAAGACCTGAGCCAGGCTGTTAGTGATAGGATGTTTGGGAGGTCATTATCTCATAGGCTGTCTTATGTCAGAAGCCACTTGATGGCACACAGTGCGCGCACACAAGAGAATGCATTTAGAAACTCAGTTTTTGTTTCAAGGGGAAGCGAGTCCATAGTTTCCTTGGGTGTATGCAGAGGCATGCTTGCTGCTGGAAAGTTGGCTCTGTCCAAAGCAATGTTCAGACATTTTACAGACAATGTAGGGGAGGCCATTGTTGCTTGGGGGGCATGTCCTGATGGTTGTTTCCTGTGCTCTTTGCTGGATCCTCTTAACATCAGCCCCACCCACAAAGCATATGTCCTTTTAGGACTGAATTGATGTATACAAGGGATCTAATTGGAGAGATACCAGTGGGCAAGGAGCAGTATTTGTTAAGCCTTGGGCAAGCAGCCATGTACCATAGGGGAAGGCAAGGCTGTCCCTTAGACTTTCACTAGCTAATATGGCTTGAAAGAGGATTCCTTCCTGATCCCAGATCATATACGTGAAGAGCTTCCCTCCAGCTAGTGTAAGGCCTTACAAGAATACAGATGTGGGTTCCTTCCTGTAAGTCACCAGCACTATGCTGAGAGACTTTACAGCTTTACTTGGAAACTGGGTGGGGGGAATTCCTTCTTCTTTTACCTCTTTGTTCTAGAGAAACTGTTGGAGAAATTCCATAGATAGAAGCTTTTTATCTCTCCTTGCCCACACATGTCCCTGCTGTGCTTTTAATGATTTAACAATTAGAACATCTCTATTTACTAAGCAAGTAAAACCAACAGGTGGCAAAATGTTCTCTGTAAAGATGGGATTTGCCCAGGGAATCAAAACTCTTTTCACCACGCTGTTTGAGCTGTTCTGTACTGTTTTCTGGGAGAACTTTCCTTTTGGCTATTTGTAAGTGGCATGAGAGGATCTTGGTTGCTCGTGGTATGGTATGCTTGTCCTGTTGTTTTCCCTGGTAAACAAGCTCAGTTGATTTCTGCAGCATTTTGGTTGCCTGCAAAATGTGTCTGACCAAAGATGACAGTGGGGCAAAATAAATGTCTTTCTACATATACAATAGCAACGCTACCTCTGTTTTTTCTGACTCCCCTGAAAAGCTGTTGTCTCTTTTATAGCCTTTATTGTCCCTAACTCTCTTCCCTGTTTTCTGCACAGCGGGAACCGCTCTGGGCCTTGGAGTCGTGAACATTCTGCATACCATCAACCCCTCACTTGTGATCCTTTCTGGCGTCTTAGCAAGTCACTACGTCAACGTTGTCAAAGATGTGATCCATCAGCGGGCCTTGTTCTCCGTGCAGACGGTGGATGTGGTCGTTTCGGACCTCGTGGATCCCGCCTTGTTGGGGGCTGCCAGCATGGTCCTGGATTATACCACACGCAGGGTATATTAGGGAAGACCAGAGAAGTATATTTAATGGAGCTTTGGTGACACTTTGGGAGGAGCAGTTTCCTACCAAACACGAGCTGTCCTTTTCATATTAAAGTAGATGGATTTTAGGCAGGCCAGCAGGTACCTCAATACCTCTTTTATCTGATTTTTTTTTTTAATGACCTATTCCATTCTCTTTCTCATATCTGCACCCTGCAAGCTCAGGTGTGGTTACCTGGTGCATCAAAGGTGATTCAGTATGAAGATCTCATAGACTTGTCTGGATTAAGTGTGCTGCGCTAAGCAAATCCTGGTGGATGCTGGGATCCTACACCTTTGAAAGTAAAGATGAGCCACATGAACTTACTGTCTGGTGCGTACGGGTTTTCCAGTCGTCGCAACAGGAGGAAATGGAGATCTGCTCTAAACGAGTGAAGAAACCTCTCTCGCAGATGTGTGCGACGATTCCTGCCTCTGTGAAGACCAAAACAGGCCGCTGTAATCAACAGAGGCTACTGCTAAGACTATTTTATGACAGAGAGATTATCCGGTTATTTATTGCTGAAATAATATAAGAACCTTAGTTTGGAAGAAGAGTCTAGCAACATGTGATGCACTTATGAAGGTCGCTTCCAGGAGCTTATTAGAACACACTGAGATGAAGAGAAAGGTGGACTGAATGTTCAGTTCTGCCTCAGTCATCTGTATTTTTTTTTAAATTATCTGTCTCCTCTGATTTGGAGGTAAGGACATGTCCTGGTTTAGTTTTTTCCCAACAAGTCCTCATGTTCTTGCCTATGTAAACGGTGTCATGTTTCATTGATGTCACAGGCTGCTTTCATGCTCATTGATCCAGCCTGCCAGAACCTGGCTGAAAAGAGTTGTATGAGTCTATGTGAACATTCTATGTGAACATGCCTGCTTTGTCGTCTGGATATGCTGACTTGGAGCAGGAGGCTGAACTTCACACTTAAACTGGCCTTCAAAGGTGGGCACAGGTTTTAGCAGCCCCCCCACACACATAGTCTGCTTACCTGTCAGCTGAGAGATCCTTTTCTTTTGTACCCACAGGATCCACACACAGGAGGATCTCTGCTAGGCAATACTTTGTGACGTAGTTCCTCTGTAGCCTCTGCCAGTGTTGCTCTGAGGAGCTGTCACATGGTCATACGGGACAAGATTTGAAACGGTTAAGCTGGAAAGACATTGGTGGCAGTCACATAAGAGGAGTCTGGTGTAAGAAAGTGACATGTTTCATCTTGAGTTCCTTGAAGATGGCATGACTTTTGACTAGCAATCCTACCAAATGTTCATGGCAAAAATGTGGTTAAGGGTTCCCTCCACGCCCCAGCTTCAGTTGTGAGGGGGGGAAATATGTTCTAGGCTTTAAGACCAATTCCATGTGGTAATGATATATCTTCCTGTTGGGTTTTATCTGTAATGTGCAAGAATGGCCAGTTTTCCTTTGTTTTGCCTTGGATTTTCTTGGTCTGAAAGTTCCATTAATGATCCAGTTGGATTAGAGCATTGCAGGTACACAGCGACAGAAGTCTTAACAGGTTACTGCTGTTACCCTTTTTGGAACATTTCCAGCTTACTTCCTCTCACCATTTTGTGTGCCATGACATTGCGGGGGGGGGGGACCCCTGTAGATCTGGCTGTCTTGAAACGTGTGTGCCTCTTTCATCTGCAGAGGACTAATTCAGCAAGGGTTAGTTTGTGGCTGAAATTTCTAAATACTTTCCATCCCGGTCCAAATATCCATGAGTGCAGCAGAAGGCTCTGCACCCACTGCTTTGCTTGCCAGGACCCCACAGTTCTGAGATACGATCAGAGGTTATCAAAGGCTATGCTGGTCTTCTGCTCGGTAGAAGGGGGAAAGGACTGGAATAAGCCTGGATATGCTGGATCTGGAACAGTGGTCTGCTTCTCTGCACCCCCTTTAAACCAACAGGTATGGCTCTTCTTCAGTGCAGAAGTTATTGCCATGCTGCCATTGGCCCATTGTCAAGAGTAAGAGGCATTTCATTCCATCCAACCACCTTTTCTGCGAAATATTTTTCCCCTATCTCATTCATACATACATAAACTGGAGTTCAGCAATATGGCCTTCTCCGTTCACTTCCTTCCCCTCTGTGGTCTCTGGGAGAACAGTGTAACTTAAAGCAGAGCCACCCCCTTCTACACCTGTTGATTTAGGGTAGAGCTTAATTTAGGATTGCACCGTAAACCATGTTAGAGAAGTAGTATTCATGAACACTTCGAACTGACTGACATCTTCCACTATCTTTGCCACTTCCCTTTTGGCAGCACTAGAAGTTCAAAAAGTGTTCATTGATGCCAGTAGCTGTGGTCATCCCGTCCCCCAAAATAGCATCTAAGTACAGTGTCTCATACTTGGATGTTCATTAACAACCAGCCTATTTCTAGGCTTATTTTCCTTCTAAGAATAGAATAGACTGGGTACAGTCTGTGCACTGTCCTGGTAAAGATATGTTGTCGAATGATCCTCTGTGTAAGCAACCAAATCTCCCTTTTCTGTTCATTTTGGCAAGCCTCCAGTTGTTGATCTCATTTAGTTTCCCCCTTATTCCCCATGCCACTTTCAGTTTCCGTTTCTGGTTCTTTGGAGGCCTTTGGCTTTGTTTTTCTGCTTTTGGAACTCTTACCACGATCCTTTGCCAGTGAGTGTACTGTCTGAGTGGCTAGAGTTTGGCATCATTCAAACTCATTTGGGTTTCACTGCCCCATGTTTTTAATTCCAAGTCTGTAACTTTTTCCATTCAGTTTTTCTTCCAGACGTTTGCCTCTTTCCTGCAGCTTACTTCTTTCCATCCATGACTAAATTGTTATCCTTTTCTTTTAATTGCTTTTCTAGGTTTACTTGATTATTTTCCCCATCGTTTACTCCCTGCTTGTGCATTTCTTTCTTAAAACAACAAACTTATTTTTTATTTATATATAAATCCAGCTTTTCAAAACCAGGATGCTGTTAATCGAGAATATTGTAGTAAAAACAAGACCAACAGTAGTCCCCCCTCCCCCTTCAATGAACTAAAAGGAAACCAAGGCACGGAAAAGGGCAAATACTGGAAAGACGACTGCCAAGGTGTGTCACAAAGGGGAGAATTCCTAAAAGGAAACTATTCAGAGAAATGTGACACTGATTTTGTAACATTTGGAAATAGTTGTAACATGTGAATGTTGTAATCAGTTTTTAAATAAAGGTACGCTAGTTGGGTTTCATGGTTTTTTGTACGCTTTGTGTCATCCGTATCAAAGTTAAGAGTTAATTAAGCATCACCGAAAAATTTAGCTGCTACTTCTGGCCATACCCTTTTAGGCATCTGAGAATTTAATCAAGAGGAGCCAGCGTTCAAGATGCCCATCTCAAGTCAGCCTTGTTAGTAACTTTGTCCATCCACAGTGTGATTTCTCCAGCCAGAGTAACAGATCTTGCTTCAGTTTCCTTTTGGACCAGGGATTGGGGCAGTTTATTGGGATGTAGTCTTTAAGATTTATCTTACTGCTGGATCTACCTTCGGGTTTCCATTTACTGATCTTCCCATGCCCTGTGTGTTGACGTGCAGTTGTGGAAGTATTTAAATCCGAAACTGAGGGCCAGGAAGAGGAGCGGAAGAGAGCTAAATGTCCGTTTTAGATAGCTGGTATCTCTTTCATGCACAAAGGAAGTTCTTGTACTAAAAATGCTTTTAATTGTTTCAGGAGGTAACTTTGCAGCACTCCCTTCCCTCCTGCCTCTAGTCCTGGCATAGTTTCCAAATGAATTAATTTGGTGTTTCTGTTTAATATTTTTATATTCCTCCACATTCTTTCCACATAGGGGGCTCAGAGCTGCATAAAAGAGATACAAACAATAAGGCAGCTGCTATAAGTTGCCTTGAGCCAAGCAGAAAGGTGGGATATAAATGTTTTAAAAAGTAAGTAGACAGTAAAATGCAAACAATAACACATACAAGCCAGTGTGCCCCTTAACTAGGACAAGCTGCAAGGCACAGATTGAGAGGCAAGAGCCCTTTGGCTGGTGCCTCTGGCCAAGCCCAGCCTTTCAGAGACCTGCACAAAGGGGAGGGGCCAATGCTCAGCTGACTCAGGTTCTGCGGCATACGGAGTCTGCAGTCCAACACCTTCGTTATAAGCGGTATTCCAGAGCTGTTGTAATAAGTCGACTTTACCTTTCTTCGTTATTATCATTAAAACCTATCATCAACTCATTTAAAACCTATACTGATAGAATATCAGACAAATGTAAATCCAATGACCTGTATCAAACCAGCAGTCAACATTAGCTCAAAGAGCAAATATTAGTACAGCAGCGGAATTGGCCCAACTCTAGGTATAGCTTCTGTAAGCATTAATGAGATAGGACAAGCGAGTGTCTAAAGGGGAATTTATTTTTAAAGTTGTTAACCTAAGTTTTAATCTCTGTTTCTTCCCTAGAGGGAGAGGCTTGTGTGCAGTCCTCACCTGACAGCTTGCTGCTCACAGCCCCAAGGGAACTGTGTCTCCAGCAACTGCTTGTTATTGCTGGTTTCCCAACTCTCCTAGGAAGCTGATCTTCCTCTAAACAAGTATCAGAGGAACGGCTGCCCCATTCTTGCCATATCTGCAGTGTAGCCTGCCTCCGCTGCCCAAGGATGTAGTGGTAAGAACATAAGAGAAGCCAATGTTGGATCAGGCCAAAGGCCCATCCAGTCCAACACTCTGTCACACAGTGGCCAAAAATACCAGGTGCCATCAGGAGTGAGGCCAGGACACTAGGAGCCCTCCCATTATTGACTCCCCCCCCCAAGCAACAAGAATACAGAGCATCCCTTGCCCCAGAGTCCCTATCTATACCTTGTGGCTAATAGCCACCGATGGATCTCTGCTCCATATGCTTATCTAATTCCCTCTTGAAGCCGTCCATGCTTGTAGCCGCCACCACCTCCTGTGGCAGTGAATTCCATGTGTTAATCACTCTTTGGGTGAAGAAGTACTTCCTTTTATCTGTTCTAACTTGACCGCTCAGCAGTTTGAGTGCCCACGAGTTCTTGTATTGTGAGAAAGGGAGAAAAGTACCTCTTTCTCTACCTGCTCTATCCCATGCATAATCTTATAAACCTCGATCATGTCACCCCTCAGACATCATTTTTCTAAGCTCATTAGCCCCAAGTTCTTTAACCTTTCTTCATAGGGAAAGTGTTCCAACCCTTTTATCATTCTATTTGCCCTTTTCTGCACTTTTTCCAAAGCTATAATATCCTTTTAAGGTGTGGTGACCAGAACTGTACACAGTGCTCCAAATGAGGTTGCACCATTGATTTATACAGGGGCATTATTATACTGGCTGATTTGTTTTCAGTTCCCTTCCTAATAATCCCCAGCATAGCATAGCATTGGCCTTTTTTATTGCAGTCACACACTGTCTCAACATTTTCAGTGAGTTTCCTACTACAATTCCAAGATCTCTCTCTCGGTCACTCTCTGCCAGTTCGGACCCCATCAACTTGTATTTATAGTTAGGATTTTTGGCTCCAACGTGCATCACCTTGCACTTGGCCACACTGAACCCCATTTGCCATGTTGACGTCCACTCGCCCATCCTCGACAGATCCCTTTGGAGTGCCTCACAATCCTCACTGGTTTTCACCACCCTGAACAACTTCGTATCATCCGCAAATTTAGCCACTTCACTGCTTACTCCCAACTCCAAATCATTAATGAACAAGTTAAAAAGCATTGGACCGAGTACTGATCCCTGCGGTACCCCACGGCTTACCACCCTCCACCACCCTGCCACAGGACTGGAGATTCAGGGAGAACAGGTCTTATCAGTGGATACTCGGCATGCTGACTAAAGGGAATCTTCATATTCAGAGGTAATAAACCTCTCAACACCAATGCCAAGAGGCAACATGAGGGGAAGGCCTTGGATTCCTATGCCGTTTGTTGGTACTCCAGGGTTCACCGCTGTGTTTATAAAAGAGAGGACTGGGGGGGTGGGGGTGGGACATGATAGAGATTTATAAAATCATGCATGGGATGGAGAGCTGACAGAAATTTTTCTCCCTCTCCCAAAATACTGGAATTTGAGGGCATCCAGCAAAACTGATGGGCCGTAGGCTCAGGATGGACAAAGGAAATGTTACTTTACACAGAGTGATTAAAATGTGGAATTCGCTGCCAGAGGACGGAGTGATGGCCATATACGTGAAGAGCTTTAAAGGGGGATTAGGGAGCTTCATGGAGGATAAGTCTTATCAGTGGCTACGAGCCATGGTGACTGAGGGGAACCTCCCCATTCAGAGGCACTAATCCTCTGAATCCCAGAGCCTGGAGGCAACATCAGGAGAAGGCCTCGGCCTTTGGCCCCTGGTTGGTCACTGTGTGAGACAGGATGCTGGACTAGATAGACCACTGATCTTACCCAGCAGCACCACTCCTTTTGTTCCAGTTGTAGTAGAGGGTGGGAAGTTGTGGCTATCTTGGGGGGTAGGTTAGTTTTATGGACCCTCTGAACGTTCCATGGTCCGCCTTTCCCTCTATCACTGATGCAATGCTCCCTCTAAGCTCTGGAGTCTTGTGAGCAAAAATTCTACTTTGTGAGCTACTGGCATTAAAGTTGTGAGCGAGCGATTTGGCTACTGCATAAATTACTTTGCTCTGGAGTCATCCTCCCTGAGCTAAGACAAAAATATGTGAGCCGGAGGCTAAAAAACTGAGCTTGCTCACACTAACTCAGCTTAGAGGGAATGCTGCACTGGTGACATCTCAAACATCCTACTTGGGTACATATGTCATAATACGCCTGAAGCACAGCAAAGTGACTGAGACAAATATACCCACCGACAGAGGGCAATGTTGTGCTTGGATTTAAAGATAAAAACAGCTACTGTAAGGAAGTCTGTTATTCAGATGTTAGGATCTAAGTTAGGAACAGAACAAAATTTGAATCCAGTGACACCTTGAAGACCAGCCAAATTTTTATTCAAGGTATAAGCTTTCGTGTGCATGCATGAAGTAAAACTGTTGGTCTTAAAAGGTGTCATGGACTCCTTTGTTCTGCTGCTTCAGACCAATCTAAGTGAGGAACGGTGATCTCAGACATTCCCATTGAAGGCAGCTTCTTACCAAGAGGGGTCATATTGTTGCTTGAATGTCTGCTGTTGTCCTGTTTGAGCAGTAAATAAGAGCTTGCTGAAAATTCCTTTTCATACCAAATTTAGTAGGGACACCTTCGTAGGGTCCCCCCCCCCTTTTGGTCCACTTTTAATTACTGCACACTGTTCAAAATGTGGGCAAATTCTTGCTTTTATAGCCATGTTCTTTCCTTACAACTGTCTAGGTCAACTTTAGTGTTTCTATAATTTTTAGTAGCAAACCATTAAACTCCTTGTTCTGAAGTGGCCCATTGAGTGCCATATTAATCATCGCCCAACTTCACACAGTCTTATCTCCTGTAATGAGAAAATATTACAGTGCTGAGTACTTATAAAGACTAGAAACAAAATTGGTTGAATTACTGGGACATAATCTGCTGCATTCTCTAATGTTTCTCTTGTCCAGTGAGAGAGGATGATTTCACCTCATTATTAATGTGAAGTTTGTTTTCTTAAAATATTAATTTTTAGGGCCACCAGTGATTCAGGTACAGCAGTGCGTCTCCAGTGGATCCGCACTCACAGAGTACTTCCAGTCACAAATCAGACGAATTATAAGTTTCAAACATTTTACTGAAGAGTTTGATATACACCAATTACAATGAAAACAACAATGATTTCTTAACAATTAAATCATTTAAAAATTAGATCAAGAAAAAAAGTTTCAGCAAGACCTCAATTAAGTAGGTTAAAGAATAGATACTCCAGATTATTAAATGTTTTAAATCAAAATTCCACTGCTGGAGTACCCCTATAGCCATGATCAACAGCAAAAGAAATGTTATTTTAACCTAAATTTCTAAGCAAACTAGGGTTGCCAAGTCTGGTTTGGAAAATATCTGGAGACTTTGGGGGTGGAGCCAAGAGATGGCGGGGTTTGGGGAGGGGAGGGGCCTCAGCACAGTACAATGCCATTGAGTTCACCCTCCAAAGCAGCCATTTTCTCCAGGGGAGCTGATCTCTTTCGGCTGGGGATCAGTTGTAAAAGCGGGAGATCCCCAGGTCCCACCTGGAGGCTGGCAACCCTAAAGCAAACTAAAATATTGATGTAGATTTAGATCAACACAGTTACCAGGGTTACACTATAGTATTGTACAGTGATCATTTTTGTCTGCATTCAGAAGTGACTGATATATATTCTCACAACCTCTCCCTCTCCCAGATTAAGGATTTTCAGACATTTTAGGTATGAAACCACCGTATTTGCCCAGGAGCCAAACTCTTGAGGTTTGAGATCACAATTACAACCTATACCCAAATAAGGCCATGTTACTTATTTGATCATTTTAACCTATATTATGGGCAGGATATTTCTTTTGGTTTGTCCCTGAAGTTCTAGCCTGGCAGTCTCCCTTTAAACAAGTTACTAGTAGGTAAAACAGCATTACTAGTGTGATAAGGTGACCCAGGAATGGGAAGAAACTGACTAGATTTGATCTCAGTAAACTCTCACACTTGGGTCGACACCTTTTTCCTAGAGCAAACTAGAGTACAATTGCCTTTCATCAGTGATTACTCTCAGCCAAGGGATGCACTGTAGCTAGTATGACTCACCAATGAGGCAGCCATTCACTGGAGCAACTCACTATGATACTGGTACGGTGAGGACAACGCTGTCCAAGGAGAAACAGACAATCACACAGAGCATAAGTTGACCCACTAGGAACAACCATAGGGTGCATCCAGGAACTTTTTCCTACTAAGAGGGGGGTCTTGTTCCAACAGAGGGAGTCTGTCTACCATGGAAGAATCACTTTTCTCAGCAAGACTGCTCAGTTAGCAGGAGGAAATCCTGGGATGCAACCCCATGAGTTTTGGGAATGCTGTTCTTGTAAATAAGACCAGCCAAAAGGGAAGGACACGACTTGGTAATACCTGTCCCAGTAAAGAAACTGAGAACATTCAGCATGCCAGAATACTAGAACATACCAGGTAAGCTTATGAGAGCTCCTTGAGGCCAGGGAAGTGCCTCCCTCCTCCCCAGTTATCCACAAAGCAGCTCAGTATCTCCATATGGAATTTCCTGGGCTGGAGGTAATGCAAGTTGAGGATGGCTCTTAAATCCGACTGTTTTTACAAACAGCGAAGAACAGCAAGTCATTATCCAAGAACGTCTGCAGCAATGATGCACCCTCTGATTTCTAGACTACCTGACAGATGGTTGAAGGTGGGTAGGACAAAAAAAGTTGTTTTTCAAAGTCTGGAGAAAGACCTCCTCTAGGAACAAAGCGATAATTCTTGAAACGATTTTCAAGTGATAGGAACCATTCCCGTATTTGGTAGAAAAGCTGTAGGATTATACACATCCTTGCAAAATTCTGTTGCATTCAATTCTAGTATTACTGAAGGAGGGGGGTGAGAATCTATCCTTTCTGAGCCATGGTAGTTTGCACTGTTTACAACCACTGGATTATACATAGGAATGCAATCTTTTGTTTTGATAGCTGGATCGAGGGATTCCCCACAGAGCTTATTCTGCCGAGAAGCGGTTGGAAAACAAAACTTAATTAGCATCTACATTTTCAGAGCTGTAGGTATGCTATAGTGTACCTGTGAAGGAATGTCTTGCCTAAGAAACCAGTCTGCCGCACAACCCCCTATAGCAGACAATAGCAAGCTAGGGCAGGTTTTTACCAAGAAAGGCAGTGGCTGTTGGTACTGCATGCAGATGTTGGCAAGACCAATCTGGCAATGTTAGTTTACAGGCAAGAGTCAGATCTTTAGAGTGCTCCAAGACTCATCCAAGGTGGCTTCGGTTATAAAGACTGAAAATCCTCATTGAACCAAGTGGATAATGAGAGTTCAGCTAGTTCTTCCCAGCTCTTCCCCCCCCTCTCCCTGACAGATGGCTGAAGAAAAGCTTCAGTCATTCCCACTCAACCCAATAGCTTCCTTATGATCTGAGTTGAAATCCTCATATTTGGATGGGGGAGGCAAGCTGTAGCAAGAGGATTCCCAAAAGCACATCTGGCTTGGGCTTGACCTGCACTCTATCACGCATTTTAGCCTTTTCCTTAGGATTCGTTTCCTAGCTGGCCCTGTGATCAAGGCAGGGATGAGGTCACAGAACGTAGACGGAAGTACATGATTAGGGATGGCTGGGACTGTTTCCTGCTGGATCCAGTTACAGACTTCTGGGTGCAGTTTGCTTCCTTCAGTGGGGGAGAAGGACCGCTGGCTTATGGTAGGCCAGAGTCACCCCACAAGCCAGAGTCTTCTGGTAGCAGGCATCTTGGGAACCGTCTAGATGCTCCATTCTTCAGGGTGGTGCCCCAACATAGCTGCATCGCCCCACTCCTTTCAATGCCAGAATGGCTGTTGGGTGTGCCACCGGACACAGCCATGAGTGAACTCTTCTGTGGGAACATTCCCCCTTGTCAGAGCAAAGAAAACACGATATCCCACGAGAAGCCTTTGACAGACCCCAACCATCCTCCTGTTCAAGCAGACTGAACTAGCTAGGAGGCACTCCTAGGCTGCATCCGGGAGATAGTCACTAGGACCCCATTTATCTAAACGAGAGATTCTGGGACACGAGGGGAAATGAGCCACTGGCACAGAAACCACTCAGCTTCCTCAGCAAATGTAAGACAAGAACAGGGCAGCATTCACAATCCCATCCTTGCTCTTGTCTTTTAGGCAAGGATCGAGGGGCAGCATTCACAATTCTGTTTGTCCTAGTACCGAAAGAGATGCTAGGCTGAGAGTAAGGAGTCCAAGATCATCCAGGGAGCTTCAAAGCCAAGAACCCAGGTCTCCCTGCCCCTTGTGTGACACACTGCTAATCTACACTAACTGCTCCACTGAGTCACTGGAAGCTTAATTTGCCTCCTCTCCAGAGACCCCTGAGTCCACTGCAGGGAAGAGGAGTTATACCATAGGCATCGCTATCTGTATCAAGAACAGGTGAGGCGGGTTCAGGGGAAACTGCATAGGTGGTGTTGGAGAAATTCCCCCTTGTGCCACTCATAAGAGTGGAAGAAGCCACCAGCCTTGGCTTTACCAACCCTATGCTTAAAGAAGCCATCGATTTCCCAGCACATTACAGCACACACCTCCTGCAGTTCCATGGGTTTTTAACCTTATTCTCCCTGCACCTACTTACAATTTGCTTGGTCTGCATTTTATTCCCTCCTCTGTATCCACAGACAATTCCGCTCCAGATTAAGCCAACAGATGGAGGTGGGTGCGTCCTCCCTCCCTCAACCATCTGCCTTAGTCAAGTGGCTAGAGCATCGCCTGCTGAAGCTACAGGTGTAAGAAAGAAGCCTCCAGCAATGACAACAGAGCAGGTAGGGGCAAAGGGGGTGCACTGATTGGGATGTAAAGAGATTTTGTCCTGTAGTTGTGTGTAGGGGCCATCAATATGGCTAAAAGATTACCTTCACGAGACACTCCATCGTCAATAAAACTGAACTATTTCAGGAATCCCTTTATGCAAGTGAGAAAAATTCATACGGACAAGTGTACAGGCCACCTTTGAACATACTGGCACATAACCTACATCTTTTAGGAGTGGAAAGCTGCTTTTGTTTATTTAGCCCCACACACAAAAAAAAGAGCTGTTTAAACAGGCTTTTAATATCATTACAGCTGAAAATGGAATCTCAGCTGCGTGAGTGCACTGAGATTACAATCCTGGAAGTTCCCCCCCAGTTGGAACACTGGAAGGACACATATGGAGAGAAGAACATGCAATCACAAACAATGATCAAACTCTAAATACATCATGAGGTTTGGTCCAAAAGAACATTGAAACATAATTAATCCAATTACTGCAAACACAGCTTCTCTGAGTAAAGGTATTGCATTTGTAGTGTCTCGTGTGCTTTCCTCTCCCCCCTTCAGCGAACCAGCGGAGCCTGCTTGAGCGAAATCAGCACGGAGCGCATGCGGGAGACATCCTTCGCCTGCTTACTCGACTTGGGGTTAAAGTCACAGAGCCGAGCCACGCGTTCCCACTCGGTGCCCGGGGAGGACTCGTCAACATCGTTCACAAAGGCTTCTTCAGCTGCCCTAAAAGCAATGCGACACCATGTTCAGTTTCAGTAGCGTACTTTGCCCCCACCCAATCCTGAGTGCTCCCTTGCTTCCTTTTATTTTAAAAGTTCCATGGGGGGGGGGGGGGGGGGGAGAGAATCTAGAAGTGTTTTCTAGACTTCCCAGACCTCCTAACCCAGAGCTTCCTGATGGAGGAAGAAGTGGTAGCAGCTGGGCTCACTTGAGCTATGTAAAATGGTGGAATACAGGTGTCTGGTTCAAGTAGTACCTCAATTGGCCTGTGGTGTATAAACAAGATGTCCAGGTTACTTCAGAGAGCCTGAAAACAGCCACACCAATGCCCTATGCAGACATCTGAGGGTTATGCAGCAAGGTGTTGGGACTAGAATTGCCAGAGGAGCCTCCAAGGGCATAGCCCAAAATGAAAACATGGGACATGTCATTCAGGCATGCAAGATCATTATCACCCCACCCTCAGGTATCTGTATAGGACACAAGGGATGGATCTAGACCAAGCAGAAGCTAACCATCCGGACTGGGAAGCATGCACTGGGGGCCTGGCATTACTTTCGGAAGCTCTCTTCTGAGGCTCGCGAGCCCTCACGTGAGACCATGACAATGATTTTCAAGGCAGTGGAGAAGCAGAGTGAATCAGTGGAAGAGCTTTGTAAGTCATAGCCCTCATGCTTGTATGCGCTATGGACTTGCACTGTCTAGGCTGGAGCAGGGAAATCAATGGGACGTCAAGCTCAAAGGATAACGTGGGCCTGCTCGTTCCATCCGGGAACAGGGCACTCCGTGGGCATCTCCGTAAAGCATCCACGTTATCCTTCCAGCACTGGTGCACTGCCGGCAATACTGCATAAGCACAGGAGTAACCGAAGCCCCCGG
Source organism: Gekko japonicus (assembly GCF_001447785.1). Taxonomy (NCBI): domain Eukaryota; kingdom Metazoa; phylum Chordata; class Lepidosauria; order Squamata; family Gekkonidae; genus Gekko; species Gekko japonicus. The sequence continues at coordinate 796,172 of NW_015175976.1, forward strand.
TACCCACACAGACTGCAGAAGCCGCAAGCACCCCTAATGAAGCCGGGGACGGGGAGGGGCGGAAGCCTTCGTCTACTCCAACAAGCAGTACAGAAAAAGCAATGAGGATGATCTCATGAGGTTTAAAGCACTGATCACAAAGGATGGTCGTATTTTTACAAACACCACTGATGATGAGGGTCACTACGACACTGCTGTTTCATGTGACAAGACACTTAAGGGGCAGTGAAGAGTTTACTTAACTGTTCTAGGCTGTAGCAAGGATGGTTTATGTTTGTGCTTAAAGGTGGAGAGAAGAAAAGAAACAAAAAAAAGGAGAGTTTAAGTCAGATATAGAAGATGAAAATGAGCATAATGCAGATGGTAAGTAAAGCTGGCCGGACATGCACTTTGTAGCACTGTCTACATTCGGGACACATGCTGCCCATTTCAATTTGCAGCTGCTGAACTGCAGATCGCAACTCCTCCTCCCCCCTTCCAGAAAATATTCAGTTGGGAGTCTCTCAACGTCAGCTTCGAAGACAAAAAAAAGGCAAGGGCAAATGCCACCTGTAAATCCAGCATTTCACAAGTCCTGGTTGGCAGCAACTTAAAAGAATCCTGCTTGCAGAGGGGAGAGCTTTAATACCAGCTCCCTTGGCCTACAAGGCCCTGCCTAGTTCTACAAGAACGGAAACAGGCATGCAAAAACCACGGGCCTCTCCAGTTGGTGCCACAGGGCACTCCCAGAGGCACAGAGACAGGCCATAAAGCAGTATGACGTGAGGCACGCCTTCCTGCAGCTGGAGTATTTGTTTGAGAACTGATTTCCTCCCTCCCCACTCCTGACCACAGCTCAAAATCAGCACGGGGAAAACTAACATAGAACCTTCAGATTTACAGGAAGAACTGTCGCTTTTGGTGCTCCTTGGACATAGCTCTCATGGCCAGATTTTTTACCACTGCAAGGCAGCACCCAGTCAGTGGGAATCAAATTAAGAACCTTGGCCAGATTTGACTGCTAGGTTCGTGGACATCCAGCTACTTAAAGCATTTCAGAAAACCCCAAGCACACTTTTTTCCATTCTCAGTTCCTCTACTTCAGCATTTCCTTTGCAATGGGACTTGGGGGAGGAGCTTCCTTTTGGGCAGACCTCTGCTTACAACAATGACTTAAGGTGAGCTGTTTCTGCTACTGTGTTCTGACTGCCACAAGGATGGTCAACTTCCAACGTTGTAGAGGAGCTATATGCTATTCACTAGACAACGGTCTGGGGGCCAGACGTGTGTTTTGATACACCATCACACTTTCATTGCAAGCCAAAAGGATCTACAATCAAGTTTTAAAAAGCCAAAAGAAAGTAAATGGCCCAACTTCTGAAGTGTTTTCTTCCTTTAGCATGGCTGTGGAAAATGCCTTCAAGTGCGACCCCATATGGTTCTCAAGGCAGATGCTAAAAGAGGTGGTCTGCCATTGCCTGCCTCTTGGACTTCCTTGCTGGTCTCTCATCCAAGTACTAACCAGGACCAATCCTGCTGAGCTTCCGAGGTCTCACAATATTAGGCTACCCTAGGCTGTCCGGGTCAGGTCCTTTAGACATCCTTTCAGATTTTAGTCACAGTATACTAGAGTCACAAATTTACTCATGGGGGCGGCAGGCTTCCAGCTGGCCCCAAGATCCCTTTTCACTACCATCAACACACTTTTTTTTTTTTTTTTTACTATGGATGAAATCTGTCTGCCCTTCCCTAACTTGGAAAATGCTTCCTTGAAATACACTCTAATGCAGAGAAATCCCTCCCCCCATCTGCACAACATGCTTATCTTAGGACCCTGCCCCCAGCAAGCCTTACAGATCAGAAACATTAACGGAATTTGACAGATAATGGACCAGACAAGTGAGCAGTAGTTAGGCAACATACACATAACCAATCACGTCAGCGGAGGGTTGTTTGTAGAAAGCTTCATCTGCCACCCTAGGTAGCAAGTGGTCCATAGAGGCGGCAAGCAGACAGGAGGGAAAAAAAGAAGAATGAGCAGCAGGAAACACAGCAGAGGTAGTGTTAGGTTTCACATGTCAAGCAGGCAACAAGTTAGATTGGATCAGAAAGATCTTAAGCTAAATTCCCAGACAAGAATAGCATCTTTAAGAAGAAGGTTAAAGTCGCCCAGCTACATAGTTAGGGGGCACTATGGCCCACAGCGGATGTGATGTTGGTTCACTGAGAACAAGTGTTTGCAAACTGGAAGAAGAAGGTGCCACTGAGCTGCAACTGGCTCATGGTGACCCCCATCCACCGCGTGTTCCAGGCAAGAGGTGGTTTGCCATCACTTTCCTCTGCACAGCAACCCCAGTCTTCCTTGGTGGTCTCCCATTCCAAGTACTGACCACAGCCAACCTTGCTTAGCTTCCAAGCTCTGATGAACCTGGGCCAAGCTGGGCTACTTGGGCTGCTAGCCATATAAAACTATGGTGGCCAAATGCCTGGAGAAAACATGTTATGTACTTTTTAATGGAATGCTATTTACCTCCAGTGCCGAAGAACTTCAGCTGACCATTACCACACACACTGAACCTCTATCAGAGGGACAGGGCAATGTCCCCAGGCTTGCTGGCAAACCTACACAAAACCTACATTCTCAGCCCCTCCAGGTATATGTCATGGCTCTGGGTGCCAACACAAACCTCTGTGAGCCAGAGACTGTAACCATGCCTGAAGAGAGCCTGTAAACCATGGTTATGAGGGCACCTGGTTTGCATTGTCATGGTTTTACACTGGTGGCCATGGTTTGTGCTGAGAGGGAAGGGGGAAATCGCTCTGAGAGCCCATAAATGGAACAGTTGAAGGAGGGAGCTGAGGCCCATCAGGCTGGCTTCCGAATTTTCTAACCAGGGTAATAAGCAGTCAACATCATCCTTGTCCCTGTGTGTGAACTGCAGGGTGCTAGTTAAAAAGGAGCCAATGCAGTGCCCCCAGCCATGTCCTCCCTTCTGGCGATTCCTCACAAGGTTTGTAACCGCAATACTACATGAAACTGAGCCAAGTAAGAAGCAGCTTTGATTCCTGCCTGGAGTGTACAGCAACTGTCAGTAACCGAAGGACAGAATACTTCACTTTGATAGTCATTTCCTCAACACTACGGGACGGGTTCACTTCAGAAAGCAGTTTAATAGTTGGAATCACACGTCCCTGGCTGAGTTGAAAGCAAGGAATAAGGACATGCTCAGACGCTTCCTAGTCACCACTTGACCTCCATCTCACATACTACTGCAGTGGATGGAGCTTAAGGACTCAGAGCACCAGAGTTCAAATTCTAATTTAGTTATGAAGCTCACTGAATGTAAGGAAAATTAAGTTTAACCAACCACACAGGGTAGTTGCAACTATGAAAGGAGGCAAGCTGAGCCCCTTTGAAGGAGAGGAGGATTCAAACAGGAGAAAACAATTGTTTTCCCAGGGAGATCCTCCAGATTTCCATAGGGAAAAACGATGTTTCTACCTATCCAACAGCCTCTTATGATCAAAGATCATTTAGCTCTTTGGAATTCGGGGAGGGGGTGATAAGAGAGGAGGACACCAATCTTCTACTGAATAAAGCAGACAATGCCTCTGCACATACTAGGCTGCGGTCCTATGCACCCTTACTCCGTGGAGCTTACCTTAAGCACACAAAGGAAAATAGAATTTTCGAATGGGCTTCCTTTCCTTTATGATTTTTAGGAATTCAATTACTGTGGGGACAGACATCTCGTAATACCACAGGGCTATTACAAGAGACCACATGAGGCAAGCGACAGAAAGTTCAATTTCCAAGAAGAATATCCCCTTCCAGGTAAAGTAAATGGAGCAAGGAAACACAATAGTACATAGCGACTATATGCACTGAGAGCCTTAAAACGTCCTCCGTTCTGTACTGGACCTCTGCCACGAGTGGCTGCTATTTCTACGGGAGTCTCACAGTTCCAGAAAGTCTGCCAGTTGTATTGATATTCAACCATTGCTACCAGTGCAGGACACTCAAAGCAGCTGAAACCTTTGCTAGAGGCCTAGCTTGTAACCCTCCATATACATTGTTTCAGGCATGCCGTTTAAGGGGAAGACCAGCTCCCAACTCACTGCCAAAGTAAGCTTGAACTCATGAAAGCTTATACCCGGGAGCATTTTGTTGGTCTTTAGGGTGCTACCGAACTCAAATTTTGTTCTCCCAAGTTCAGTAGAGATCAGCACCCAAGGCATACCTAGGAACTCAGCTACTCTCAGTGGGGATTTGGATTCCCTGTCCCTCTTCTCTTTAACTGTAGACTTTGCCATGCGACAGCACAAAACCATTTTCAAATGTGGTTCACTGTACAGCATGGAAGGCAGATGCTTTGAAAAACCAGCCCGAAGCCTGCCTGGGCCTACAGTTCTTAGTAACCCAATGCAACCCACTGGCGGGGACGTAAAAGCCTGCCACCTCAAATGTGGTCGGCAAAGGCTGCCTTTTCCCTTTCCAGACCTTTTCAGCTGCTGCAGAACCAGAGCCGATAGGCCTTGATTTCAGTAATCCAGCTGAGGATCAGGTGCTCATCTTGTTATGTCTACTTACAACAGGGAGATGCAATTCTCTAGTATTCCTTTCCAACAGGAGCACTGTATTATGTGAAGTGGCTCCAGTTACTAGCATTTCATACTGAACACATGAATGTGCCTTATACGGAATCAGACCCTTGGTTCATCAAGGTCAGTATGGTCTATTCTAAAGAGCCACAGCTCTCCAAATTCTCAAGTAGAGGCCTTTCAACATTACCTCCTCCACGATCCCTTTAAACTAGAGACACTGGGGATTTGAACCTGAGACCCTCTGCATGAAAACCAGATGCTCTGCCATGGAACCACAGCCTTTCCCCTATTAATGTATTAATTATCAATTTAGGAGAAACGAACAAAAGTTACAAGATTCACTAGATTGCCTTACCTCAGGTCTTTTCCTGGAATTACCACTAAGAATTTAGATAACAATTCATTCCAGAGGGGTAGCTGTATTAGTCTTTAAAGTGCCACAAGACTTTTGTGTGTTTGTTCTGCAACAGAGTAAGTTTATACTCTGGCATAAACTTGGAGCCCACTTCTTTGAACAACAAGCATTGGTTTAGATACAATGCTGCTCCCCTACAAATCGGGATGTAGGTTTCAGTAGCCAGCCTCCACACCACTCACTTTTTCCTCACCTTCCTTCTCTACAGCAAATTTGCCTCCCCCCAGTGTCAGCTCTTTAAGTGCTTTAGTACTACACCATTGGCAAACAGACCAGAACTAGAAATCCAGAGTAAGTGGAACCCTGGTTAACTTTAACCAGGGGCTACCATCAGTGCAGAGGTTGACTTTAGCCATGGTTTCCCTTGCAAGGCAAAGGGGTAATTCAGAGCAGAGATGGAAAAAGGAAGGATGTGTGTTTCTAGGGCTGGCTCCAATTTAAGGCTGAGTGCTGGAGAGAAAGCCCACAAACCACTAGCTAATCTTCAACCAGTAAATTCTTCAGTAAATTCCAAGAGGGCACAAACTCCTGCAAACTCGCCTTACCTATTGTTAGCTTTTGTTTTCTGTAGCTGTTCATCCTGTCTCGCATACCATTCTTCCAACTCTTTTATTGCCTTCTCTTTCCATTCTCCTTCTTGTTTTCGAGAGTTTGCATCTGAAGAAACAGATGAGAGTGCTGTTTAAAGGCAAGCATTCGGTCAAAAGAGAGATTCCTCAGGTGCAAGGAATCTAAGCGCTGAAAGACATGCTTGAAGGTGGAGCGCCTCCAGAGGGAGAGAGAAGCCACCCAGTTTGCTACCCAGGGGGTGGCAATGAAGTTGGAAGCCACTGGAGCAGCAAAATGGAAGCATTCAATAACTTTATCCCGTGGACTGGCTTAAACCATGCAAGATGACCCAGTGAGGGGGTGACTGTTCTTTTTTCAGCCTCCCCCCACCACTCCATTAAAGCTGTTTATGCACAGCCCAGTCCACAGAGTCCTCCTTCTGCCGCAGCCTCACTAGCCCTGCTCCCTGAGAGAGAACCCCCTCCCACTTTGGGCAAGGCCTTTTCTCTCTTCCCCTCTACTCCCCCCTGCTGGTGTAGTTTTCCCTCCAAAATCCCGTTAACCAATCACAGGGTCCAAAGGGAACCTGGGAAATATAGGCCCTGACAGCTACTCCAATACAGGCCTCTCTAGAGCCTGTAGGCCGTACCACCACAGGCCCAGGATCATGACACATGGACTAGTTCCCTGTAATTCATTTATAATCCATCTGTACTGTTTTCATGTGACCAATGCTCCCTCTAAACTGTGGAGTCTTGTGAGCAAGAATTCTACTTTGTGAGCTACTGGCATTAAAGTTGTGAGCAAGTGATTTGACTACTGCATAAATTAATTTGCTCTGGAGCCATCCTTCCTGAGCTAAGACAAAAAGGTGTGTGCCAGAGGCTAAAAAACTGAGCTAGCTCACAGTAACTCAGCTTAGAGGGAACACGGCATGTGACTTGTGCTGATCTTGGGCCGTATCAATAAACTGAGCTGTTTCATGTGGAATGCAGGTGTCTTAAGCATCATTACTGAAGGCCGCTGCTGGGATGGAGCCACCACCAACTCCAAAAGTTGCTCCCAAGCCTGTGATGCTTGACCATGTGTACTTCAATAGCAGAAAAATTGATTAAATTCATCTGCAGGATCCTGAGGCCAAAAACAAAGGATTAGCCCCAGAGTACCAGCATAACCCCAAGTTCCAAAGACTTTTAAACACAGAGCCACGTATGCAAGACAGATACTGAAGACTTTTGAATGTCCTTCATAGTAGGAACGGAGGTTCTGTCCGATTTTTCACATAGGCCTCAACTGCTCACTCCTATGTTAGTGAAGACAGAGCTAAGAAGAAGGTCTCTGCCAAATCTCATGTTGCTAGTCACAATGGAGTGGGGGGGGGGGGAAGGCTCTCATACGAGATGCTTTCCAAAGTAAATACACAGAGCAATGAAGGGCGTTTTAAAAGAAACAGAAAACCAGTTAATACTGCACCAGCTCCAGTCCGAAGCAACAGAACCACACCGTATGACTCAGGGACAGCTAAGGGCAGACTTCTCGGTATCTTGGCTCACAGTTAGCAAATCCAGTGGCAGAGCCACTGGAGCTGACCCCTCACAGCTTGCCAAGTTGTACATGTGGGGCCCCTTTAATGATTAGTTGCTGATCAAGACCCTCCGCTCTTTCTCACCGAGAACTTCTAGGCGCTCCAGTTGTTCTTCTCTCCATTTGCGGATGCTCTCCGGTTCTGTCTGCAGACGATCAGCTTGCGAAATCGCACTGTAACAGTCTGTTGGACCGTTGCTCTCCTTAAGCACAGAGAGACAGCAAGCCTATTAGAGTCATCAACGGGCACAGTTCAGCTCTGCTTCAGGGGGCGCTACAGTAGGTGAAACCAGTTTAACAATAAGCAGAGAATACAACAATAAGGATTTAATGGGTGGGACAGGATTGAATACAAGACAATGAATAATATAGGGCAGTGCCTTGAATATCAGTCAGCTGCAAAGCAAGCAGACATGAGGAAATACACCCAAAAATTTAGGATGTAAAACAGGAACAAGGCAGCTGACTGATATTCAAGGCACTCTTAAGCAATCGGCCCACTTCCTAGAAGCCAAACCTGGCTGCCAGTCCAGGCAGTGAAAAAGCCAGGGATCCCAAACCACATTTCAGTATCACGAGTATCAGAAGCAACATAGCTAGACTGGGGGGTGGGGGGTAAGAATGCTTGTACTGAGCCCTTGCCACTATGGGTCATGAAAGTTAATCTGTCGGCGGAGGGGGAAGAATCAAGAGCAGCAACCTTCATACTGGAGCAGCGGTGCCCTTTCACTTCAAAAAGACATGCAAAGCCCAGAAACAGCACTTTGGAAATCAAAATCAAGGAAGAAACATATGGCAGTACTGAGCAGGGGTAGAGATATTTGGCAGGCAAATAAGATTCCCCAAGGCAATGTAAGCTGTTAGCATGTTCACAGCACCCATCTGTTCACTGATGTATTTGTCTTGCACCCAAAGGGGGGGGGGAATCCAGAAAGCCTGTAACGGGCAGCAGTCCTGCACAAAAGCTTGTCCATCATTACTAGGCCAAACCAACCTTCTAACCAAGGAATCCCCCAGTGGGACTTTACGAACACAGCTCGGAAGTCAATATTCTAATACTCCAAGAAAACACAACAGACCATGATGTTATACAAATAGCCATGGGTCTCAGCAGATTCCCTTAAAGCCTAGGAGCTGCAACCTCAGACTAGGGAAGCCAATTGCCAGGAGAAAAAGTGTCCTGTCCCTTTAGTAAAGGCTTGATGGGACAACAGATTAGAAGACCTGGAAAGGACAGGATAAAACCTCCTTCTATCAAAAGGAATTTTCAATTTTTCCATTGGGAAAAACTGGAGAAACTGAGGGAGCACTAAAAAACTGTTTTTCTTTCCCTTTTTGAAACAAAAGACAAGGTTTTACTCAAAATGTGTAGTATGAAAATATGTAAGAAGCTACAGCATTTGATAATACTAATTCTTGCGTATACCATAGACATACCCAACATATTCAAGAATTTTTGTTTAAAAATAATAATTTTGGCAACAATTACTATGCTATGTGTTTAATGATAGTACATTAAATAGTGACGTGTTTTCAATGTTAGGGAGTTTAACTTAATATACAAACATGCTGGATATCCTACTTATTATGGTTGTATGAGAGTGTTTCTATCCAAATAACTCAATTTATGTTGTTTACTATGTGCAAGTTATATTTTTCCCACCTCTCAGATGGTAAACACTGAAATACATGTGCTATGATAGCACAACGCAGCAGTTTGCAACTATTTCTCAAGCGCTAGGTATATGTCTTCATATTCTATCTGAAAAGGCACACTTATACTTTTAAATTCCATAAATACTCCAAATAGTATAATTTTGTGTTAAATGTACTGATGCATTTTATGTTATTTCAGTAAAAGAGTTTAGGTTTGAGAGGAAAATACTGCCTATATTTTAATGTCGCCCCCCCCAATTTCCACTCCCCCCCCAAAAAAAGAGTTTTTCCATTTTTTCAGGAAACAGTACATTTCTAAAAGCAGCATTATATACCTATAGTCCATGAAAGGTTTCTGCTGCCCATTACTACACGTTAAGCCTCTATTAAAGGGACAGGACAATTTCCTCCAGGTCTGCTGGCAACCCCTACTCTCCACTCAATATCCTGCACTGAGTTGCTACGCAGAGTTGTTGCAAAGATATCATGGGGATGAGCCATGCATGCCACCCTGAGACTCCATTTTTCACACCTGACCCTCTTAAATTAGTTGTCAAGCTGAACTTTACCATACCAGCCGGCTCCAACACTGGGGTTCATGCCCTGCCTGCTCCTGAATAGCACATGATTTATTTATCGAACCAATACCTGGCCCCCAGAGGATCCAAGGCAGGTTACAACAAAAAACACAGGCAAATTCAGCATGCAAACCAGAATTAAATCCCCTTAAAATCCATTTTTACTTCCTTTTACCTGGTAGATATCACCATTTGTCACGCCATCAACTGCATCTGTAAGAGAATTATCGAGTTTAGAAAGGAACTGAAAGATTGAGGTTTTGTTGAGTTGTACATATGCAAGCTTAAATCCTTAATGTAGCCTTTTAAGCACTTGAAGAGGCCAGTGGCTAAGAACATGAGCCAGAAAGTCCTTCATTTCAAGTTCTCAGTAAGGAGCTCAGGCTACTTGCAACCTGGAGCTAATTGAGAGGGATTACCACAGCAGTGGTTGTAAAGAACTACAAATGCACTTAATCATATGTCTACTTCTGAACCTGGCCCCTGCAGAGAATGGGACTAGGTGTAAATGGGAGGGGGATGTCCTTCTGCTAACCACCATGTGTGCCAGACAGTCAGAGGGGACAGTGGGGCCACCGCCTCATGAGACAGGTAGCCATTGGAAGTGGCACTGCAGGCAGGTGGGCAACCAACAAGGCAACAGGGGCAAAAAGGACAGGAAACACCCCCCCTTGTATATTCATAAAGCGACAAAGCACCATTCACTATGCTCAGAACATGATATTCTCTATATTATCTAAGTATGGCCCCAAGCCAACAAATGCCTATGACACTTGGAATTGTATTACTAAACAGTTAGTAATACAATTCTCGACATCATATATATTTCAACAGCAGAACTTAAGTGAATAATTCAGTGAATAATTCAGTGACAGTCATCAAAGTAACAGTTGCTTATCCTGAACTAGTATATAGACAGAGCTGGAAAGGAAACAAAACCCAGCTATGATAGTTCATTCCATTTCCAGTTTTAAGGATAACATAGGCCAAATACAAGATTTGTCTGCAAGACTTTGTTTTATCTGCCAATAGAAAGCAGAAGCCAGCAGCAGTCCCAAGAAATGGAAGGTAAAACATCTCACAGTTGCTACCAATGTTCTCCTCTTGCAAAATGCTAACATTCATGCAAAATGCCAACACTTGAAGACACAAGATCTACCAAACCCAATATAGTCCACAAGCCACGCAAGGCAAACACAACTTCAATGAGCCTCTTCTTGTTGCCAGGTGGCAAAAACAGAAGCCTTCAAGCACCCTGCAGAAAACAATACTTGGAAGCCTGGCCAAAACAGTCGTCATTTAGCAGCTGTTATAAGCCGTAAGATGCACTGCATATCAAGCCAGTTGCCTGTTGTGGCTATGACAGCCAATGGTCAGGTCTGAGAAAGAAGAGGAAGAAGAGGAGGAGGAGGAGGAAGAGGAAGAGACTGGATTTATACCCCACCCTTCACTCAGAGTCCCAGAGCAGTTTACAAGCTCCTTTCCCTTCCCATTCCCACAACAGACACCCTACCCTGTGAGGTAGGTAGGACTGAGAGAGCTCTTGACAGAAACTGCTCTTTTTTCAAGAATAGCTGTGCCAGAACTACGGCTTGCCCAAGATCATCCAGCGGGTGCAAGTGGAGGAGTGGGGAATCAAACCTGATTCTCTCAGATTAGAGTCCGCGCACTTAGCCACAGAAGTATGCAGGCTCAGGGGCGGGAGAGAGCTGGAAAGTGTGTAGGGGAGGGAGATCACCTTCTCACTATTCGCCTTTCTGAAAATAGCCAGTAGGGAGAATCACAAAACCGTTACGTTTTGTATAAACCCACTGCCCCCACGCGCCTTGGGTCTGTGAGCTGAAACCACAGCCACTCCAGGTTCTAAAAAGCTGGCAAGGGGCAGTTTGCCTTAATAACTAAGGTTCCCTCCCCTCTGGGAGGTTTGTCTCTCCAGTCTTGGGTTCGCTTCCGGGGGAGAGAAAAAAGCACACACAAGCAACTGCTGTCCGCACTTCAGCCTTAGAAAAAATAGCAGGATTTAATAGCGACAAGCTAAAACAGAAAGCAAAAGAAATACCTTCTGTTGCAACAAAAAAAATATAAGAAGGTGCAGAACTCCTACCCTTTTGACTTTCTAACTGGTGTTCTGATCAAATGAAGTATTCCAATCAGTTCACAAAGTTCAAATTCAAACTGTGCTGCAAAACAACATTCTGAGAATAAAAGACAGAGGATTCTCCAAAAAAAATAATAATAAGTAGTCAAGTGCAAGAGAAAATGAGGACTTTCAACTGGAATTGCCGTTTTTCAGCCTGCCCCGCATATTAGGCAACCAGCTAACCAATTAAGGCCAAATGATTAGTTCTTGTTTGCAGCTGTAACTGCTAGGGAGGATACACCAGGCCTTCATGAAGTTGCTCTCAAGGTTGAAACTGACAGTTTGTAGACATTAGATTAACATTCATTTAGAAAGCCAAAGCAACTTACAGTTCTGACTTTCAAACATCTAAGGGGACTGCACTTTAATATCAAGTAGTGCTTCCATACAACTGTGTTAAAGCAACAACCGGCAACATGAAGCACATGTGTGGTCCTTTTGCTTGGGCCCTCAAGAATGCCAGGTCTGAAAATACAATGGCAACAATTCAATGGCCTGAGGGCAAGGCAAGCAAGAAAGCATGCTCCTTCCAGCTCCCACATCCAAATCCACACTTCATAAAAAGAAAACGATGACAAGGCAGCCTATTTACTTAAAACATCATTAGCTGCACTCCTCCACACACATACCCAGCCTTTCCCAGAATTCATGGGGGGGGGGTGGGTGACTTGTTATATTCAACATTATGTGACCTCAAATTGGGGGGGAGGGGAATATTCCTCCCGTGGCATCCCCAACAGGCCTCTAGGACAACAGAAGAACTGCACAGCTGTACCACTGAAGCTAAACTTAGAAAGCAATTACATAAGCAGTGAGGTAACAGAATTGGCCGAATTTGGATTTTGCAAGCACTTCCTGTCAAACAAGACAAAACGCAGCATGCAGAGGACAAAGGCAGAACACGTAAAGGGAAGGTGTGCTCAGAGATGACACCTGCTCCCCCACCAAGCTGTTCTAACCTGGCCTGACAACACAGGGCAGAAAATCCTTTCGTGAGCTGCTTCTAAAAGATGGAAGGCTTTGCCATCCAGTACACTCCGAGCCTGATGGGTATTTTTTTTTGGGGGGGGGGCATGCAAGTCACGTAGCCCAGTGAGCTTAGCTAGCTTTACACTTCCATGAGTGAGCTATACTTTGCATATGCATTCCAAGACAGTCGAAAACAGGCACTTTTGCCACTTGGGGACTGTATTCCCGTAGAAAAGCTAGACTGCCGCTTGTGCTCTTTCACCCCATGGGCTTCAGGATCAACTGGGACAACAGGGAGCCAAAGCTGTCTAGTGGCTAGAGCACCAGACTAGGAGGATCTGGCAGACCAAGTTCAGATCCCTACCCACTGGGCAACTCTGGGCAAGTTGTACTGCCTCAACCTAACTTACCTCACAGGATTGCTGGAAGGATAAAAGGTGAGTTCATCCTTCCCCCTGACACCCTCGGAGGAAGGATGGGATAAACATAGTACCACGCTGGAGGAGTTATTTCACCAAACTATGAACGTGAAGCAGCAAAATACCACCACCTGCCACCGGGTATGGTTTGTGTGTGAGAAAACTGCTGGGGCTGCCATTCCAAGTGCTTTCATTGTTTTTTTTAGAAACCATTCCCCACAACTGCAGTGCAGCTGCAGGAAACACAAGCCTCACTCTGTACATTTTGGCCCCTCGTTCAAAACCCTGGCAGCCAGAAGGAGCAATCCTAAGCAGGTCTACTCAGAAGTACCATGTTATTCCATGGGACTTACTCCCAGCAAAAGTGTCCTTAGGACTGCAACTAGACTCATTTGTCAGCCTTTGGGTTTTGTACTTTATAACCATATTTTATCATTATTGCTACCATCAAGCTTAACTCTTTCCTCTTTTACACAGTTTTTTGCCATTTTAGTAATGCTATGAAAAACATGTATAAATACAGGGGTAACCTTGCTGATCACAAACATAACAAAAATCTGACCTCTAGCCCTCATCTAATTTCACCGCCCTCCCATTTATCATCATTTCATTGCTGCTTTTTTTTAAAAGAATACATTCTAATTGAATACTGGAGGCAGCCCCCTCCCATTTATCATAATTTCATTACTGCTTTTTAAAAAAATACATTCTAATTGAATACTGGAGGCAGCACACAATGAAACTAGTTAAAAATAAATTTATCTACTACCATTGAATGTTGTATACTGAAGCTTAGATATAAATGAGCAGCAATGAGAACACTGTGCACATTTATTTGAGTGGCATACATCATACTATATTCTGATGCAGAAGGATAAATGAGTTCTGTACTATTACCAAGAGACACGACAATAAAACATTAGAGTTGTCAAGATGAAATTTCTAGGTACTATGGTGACCTGGCACCTGGGATATTCCAACCCCTGTGCACTACAGAGCACAACCTCCACAACAGTCACAGCACAGGCCCCAGTCCAGATGCCATCACTTCCTGGTACAACCTCCCTAATATACTCTCTTCTTCTCTCGGCCCCTGGGCTTACTTCAGGAAGCTATTCCCATCTACCATAAGTAGCAGAAGAGCGCCAGAGTCTACCTCTTCCTCCATTCCTGAAATGATATCCTACCCAGAATCTATCCAAGTTTATTGTTGCTTAACTACCAAAATCAGGCATATTGCAGCTGCAGCAAGCTCATCCTAACAGCCGGATACTAGAGGACTGCTGAGAAGCCAGCCAACCTTCTGCCAGCCTCCAGTTCAGTGCACTGATTAAAGAGGAGACCAAGCTGCGACCTGTTACTGGGAAAACACTGAGACAATATTTAGTGTGCTCCTCCTTCCCTACCACTTGTGGCAGTGATAAGTCTTAGTGTCGGATGTCATGGCTGTGCCAGAGGAAGGAGCTCTACCCCCACCCTCAACAACACCCAGCCCACACCCTTGCTTAAGTTTAGAAGACCCTTGATGGCAAGGTGCCACCCAGCCTTAACAGTGGTACTAAGGATAGGAAGCTGAAGCACCCATGAATCAGATGGCAAAAACCAGGCCATCAAGGGACTCTCCTCATGGCCATGCGAGAGACATGAAGGTGCAGATGCACAAACTCTTTCTGCTCACACAAGTGTAGAACCCCATCTTTCACATTATCATAACCTGACCTGACCCATTTCCACACAGCTGTTGTCAAAATGTAATCAACTAGCTATGCTTTAGAGCCAGGACCATCACAGTACAGAAGCTAGCATTCATATCCCAACCTGCTGGTCAGTCTCCGCTGCGATACGATCTTAGCCTAATCTGACAGGATAGATGAACTAAACGCTGCTTCACACTCCCTGGTAAGGAGGGAAAGGCAAGATATAATCAAAAATCTCCTCAAGAGGCGACCCTGAACATGCTTGACAAATAAGAGGGAAGGAACCTGGAGAGCCAGTTTGGTGTAGTGGTTAAGTGCGTGGACTCTAATCTGGGAGAACCCGGTTTGATTCCCCACTCCTCCACTTGCACCTGCTGATGTGACCTTGGGTCAGTCACAAGCTCTGGCACAGCTGTCCTTGAAAAAGAGCAGTTTGTGTCAGAGTTCTCTCAGCCCCACCCACCTCACAGGGTGTCGGTTGTGGGGAGAGGAAGGGAAAAGGAGTTTGTAAGCCGCTCTGAGACTCCAAGTGAAGGGCGGGGTATAAATCCAATCTCTTCTCTTCTTCTTCTATTGTGCAGTACAACCAAGATCACACTGGTCAAATAATCCAGCACAGTGGGATATATATATATATACACACACACACACACACACACACACACATTTTAATAACTGACATTTGACATGCTTCAGACAATAGTCGTGGGGACAGGGTGTTCTGTAAAGATCGAAGAAGGGATCAGTGCTAAAAAACTAGATTTAGAAATCAGAGACAGTTGGAGCACATACCTACATGGGGCTGCCATGCACCTGAAGTCATGTGACACATGTGCTCCACATGGAGGACAAAACCACATCATTTCCCTCTCCACACCCTGTATGGAAGAGAATTGTGTAGAATGCACAGGCCTCCACAGAGAGCCTCATACATTATTTTAGATCAGGGCAGGCAGGTGTTCTCCATGTGTCTGACCCATAAAGGAAACTTATAGCAGCTACAGGGAAAAAACCAGGATCTGTATCTCAGAGTTCTAAGTGCAGGACAAAAAACTGAATGTGAATAATAAATATGCTCCAGTTTAGATGGGTTTCAGGCTCCAGCATCACCCAGTTTTAAGATATTGTCAAGACCTATACTTATTTCTCCCTACAACCTTTTCAGCAAAGCACTGCCACATTGTTTTTCACATCAGTAACTTAGCTAAACTGCTGAGACTGAGTCATCCACATTCTTGCAGTATACTCTTGGGCATCTTTGCAGAGACTCCCACTTCCAACCAACCAGTCATTTTACTATGTAATTTCACTCACAGTGTTATTGAGTCCCAAGGAGGCAGTTAAGGAACCACAATTACCACCCAAACACAACAGAATAAAGAGAATTTGGCAAACAAGCTACACGTTTCAAGACTATCCCTAAACTGAATAAGATAGTTCAGAAGGTTGGAGTTATAAAAAGTAAATCCAGAAATCCCCAGCTGCTCTCCCTGCTTAAGGGCTTACAATTAAAAAGGGTGCAAAAAAACCCAGCTAGCAAAATTAACTAGCTGGATGTAGGAAAAGCATTAGGCAACATATTGGACAGCTCTACATAAATTAGATGAATCACAGTCCCAACACTTCTGTTACCATCTTGAACATTTATCTGTTAAATCTGAGGTGAGGAGAGGCTGTCGTCCCTTTTTTTTTAATATGGAAGAATATAAATCCTTTGCATATCAATGTATAAAAGCAGACTGCAAAGAAACCTTTAGCAAGCAAGCAATTTTTGCAAAGTCAGAGCAAGAAAACCATCTTCATTTAATAAAACAGACATTATACTCAAAGTGACATAACACTGTAATAAAGAGAGGTAGAAGGCTCCAATGGTGAGTAAGAATTGGCTCCAGGTGATCAAGCAGAGCTTTAGGAAATTAGCTTCCCCTCACTTCAGCAGCAAATGATCAACACAAGCAGGAGGGCACATGTTTTGGCAGGACATGGGAACCAGACAAACTCTATGGTTGGTGAGGTCCATCCCTATGAGAAGGGATTTCCAAGCCAAAACCACAGACTGTGAGAAGAAGCCTGCAAGTTTGCTAGCTTCGGGGAACTCTTTCTATACCTGCCTGACCGGTAAAGACTGCCTGCAGTTGAGGATCCTGGGGCGTGTTCTAAGGGCCACATGTGGTTCATGTTAAGCAGTGCCAAGGCCTCTGGAGTCACTTGATTGCCTCACATCAAGTGAAAATATAATTTAAAACACAGTACAATATTCCCTGCAGCTCAGTTTCAGGGCAAGAACTATAATTGTGACCAAGACAAGGTTGAATCCATCTCACTGAGGAACCCACAGTTTGGAAACAACTCAACTAGTGACAATGTGAAGAAGGAGGGTTTATGAAACAAAAACACTATATGTGAGGCTATAACATAGCTGAACTGGACTACTACATGAATACAAACTCCTATGTGCACTCTTGCTGAACATCAGTACTCCATAGTGTACCCTTCCCAGAATTTTAAGGTCTCCTGGTAGTTTAACACCTGATTTCAGAAGAAGACAGTGCTCAAACAAAGCTCTCAGGAGCACCCCAACTGTAGGATACCTTCTCCTAAGGAGAACTGTCGGATCCTCCGTAACTCTCATTTAAACATCAGTCTTCTAGTAATTGGGAATGCCATCTTGTTTTCTTGTTTTGCATTTATATCACCTTCCCTGTTTGAAGGAGGAATATTTACACATCAAAAACAAATCAAACCATTCAGCAGAACTCTTTACTGTTCTAGTTTGCACAGATGAATTTTAACATTTCTTATCCATCTCATAAACACAAGATCCATCCCATAAAGACAGGAGCTGAGAAATACCTGATTGCAGATCTAACTGGTCAGAGACAGCTCTGACCCAAAGAACTGTGTTGCCAATACAGTATTTCCTTTCAGGAATGGGCCTCACTGTTCCTAGTTTCCCAAAATTATATCTGAAAGCCACTTTTCCTGAATAAACAGGCTGAATTCACCTGTTTTTTTAGGGGGGGGGGGGGCTGAGGAATAAGGGCACAGTGGGGAGCCTCTAAATATGCCAGAATGAAAGATTCATTCATTCTGCTAATGAGCTGATACCTATATGTCAGTTATTTCAGACATCAATAAGCTACACTTCACCAGGATTTAAGCATATCCCGGTTTCACACATGTAGAATCCCCAAAGAACCCAAAAACTCATTTCTACTTGAATAGATTTTTCAACCACTACAGACAGGAAAAAAAATAAGAGGGTGGCATTATGTGCTTCTCTGCAAAGACTGTATTTAACATCTATGGAACACTGGAGCCACATTTGAAAAACCAAATTACAGGATTGCTAGTCTGGATAGTTTATGCAAATCTGTATGGGTGGCAACTATTTATACCTGGAGGCAAGCCCCATCCTTCAACAGGACTTGCTCCCTAGTAAGCATGCTCAGGATTGCAGCTTCGGAATTACTTCATTTCTAATTATAATTTTAGTCGCTTTAAACCTGATGAAGGTGAACTTGAGACATGTAGCCCATCTTACATGTTTATATAGAAAAAAGTCCTTTGTTCCAAGCATTCCAGACAAGGCTGCTCCATTTACTTAATATTTGATATAAGCATAAATGTGCTTTAGAGCAAACAGGAAGCACCAGTGCCTCATGCTTCCTGTTCTGGCAAGACAGTCTTCTGCAGAATAGATTTTTCACTTCTCCCAGCACTCATCATCACTTACAATACAAAGCCATCCCAAGTGCTCATGGGAGAAGGCTCATAAGACTCCAGTTGTCACTCACTCAGAAGAGGCACACGGTGTGCAAGTGGAACTCTAAGCGTTCAAAAGCACAGGCTGGTGCTGTGTTGTGTCAACAGTCCCCCAAACAGTATAAATAGAATTAACACCAAGAATATTTTTATAACAGAAAGGTGGGCATGTGTTTACTGAAGAACTCGTAGCCTGAATGAAGGTCCAGAATGTTAAGAACCACATCACTAACCCAGTTCAATTGACAGACCCAGTGAATTCCAATCTGCTTTGCATTCACATGGACACATCAGACCATTGGCCCACCAAGGTCAGTATTGTCTACTCAGACTGGCAGCAGCTCTCCAAGGAGTCAGGCTGGCAGCTGCTCTTTCACATGAGCTTGATCCTTTTAACTGGAGATGCTGGGGACTGAACCCAAGGCATTTGCATGCAAAGCAGACGCTCTGCCACTTAGGCACAGTCCCTCCCCCTGAATCGCCAAATTACAACCATCAGCATGTACAGAAGCATTCTAAGTGCTTACGGGAGAAGCCTCTCCCCTCTAGAAGCAAGCTGACCTCCTTTTCTACCAGCCAGCAAGGGGGCATGGAGTCCCAAGCAACTGCAGACCATTCCCACAACTAAACTATCAACAATCAGACTGTAGGCAGTGTTTTAAGCAAAGGGGCCAGTTTAGTCACTCTGATGCAAATCCAACACATGGTCCAACTGCAGAGCCACATGGGCAATCCTAGCCATGCTGCACCACAGTACATCAGATATGGAATCACTTCTGCCTGAAGCACAACTCAGTCTCGATTTGCTCAAATCACACTCTCACTGTGTCAGTTTGGATGTGTTACCACCAGTGTTCCCTCTAAGCACTGCGTGTGAGTGGCTGTTCATTAACGCAGGAAGCCCTGCTCAGCAGCAACCTGGAGCCACACAGAGTCTTGCACTGCCCATTGCCCACTTTGAACTGCGCTGTTTTTTTCTCCCCGGAAGTGGACTTGCCCACCGGGGGGGGGGGGGGATTAGAGGAAACATTGGTTACCAGACTTACGTCTTGTGTGACCAAAGCAAGTCAACAGGAAACCACAAGACACTGTTCTAAATCCACTGATTTCAACAGTCTTAGAAGGATGTAATTCTGCCTAGGATCACGTTTCTTTCTAAAAACACCCCGGATTACAATAAGATGACACTGAAGAACCAGTCTGAACACCTACAGATACCAAGAGTGTCTTGCCTTTTCCAAAGTCTAAATGAGATTATTTTTAGGCAAGGTGTGTGTCTATGCGTGAACTGCAATTTAACAGCAGCACTATGTAGTGTTGCAAGAAACTAGAGCCTGGACTCAAACAGCCCCTCTGATCTCACCTCTCAACTGTTAACTCAGCCTCATCCCTCCTTCTCATAGTATTGTACAAGGGCCCCAGTCACACGGGCCGGATATTGCAGGGGGGAGGCATGGCTAATTGCCCCGGCGCAGTTTGATCCGCGATTACGCGATCAGATGCATTGGGGGCACACCACCGGTCCTTCCCTCGACGCCGGCGGGTAAACGAGGGACTGGAGGAGAATGCCGTGCACTGGCGCTATCACACCATGGGCGTCTGGAGGCAGCCCGTGGCAAACATTTACTAGAACCTTGGAGGTACTAGTTTTTTAACACGCACTGTCGGCTGTGTGATCGCACCCAGATAATCCGCCCACCATCCGTGCCTCTCCCGTGGCAACTTTGCCGTGTGACTGGGGCCTAGGTTAGGTTTCCATCAGCTGCAAGAAGTTAATTCCCACTGGAGGAATCCTTTCCCTTAAATGGATACAAGCATTCAGGCAAATTAGTGAAATGGGGGGGGGGAGTCAGGGATCATGAGGATAAACAAGTAAATACAAGGTAAAGAAAGGGTGGCATGCGCTCACAAGGCAATCCTCCTTCCTTCCCCCACTCTCCATACCACATCTGTCTATGTAATCCCCACTATTCTTCATCCTCCCAATGGTTTATTTCAGGGCAAGCCTTCCCATTAGGCAGGATTAGGCTGCCTACTTTAGGCAGCAGGTTTTAGGGGGTCCTTAACGAGGAAACAAATTATCAGCTGGACAGACTTCAGATCAGGGAAGACACTCTACACACAGCAAACTGAGATAGTATAATGGACTGTGCCATTTCAGACTGCAGTTTGAGGGTCCACTTTCTTCACCTACACAGCACTCAAAGAGCTAGATAAGAACCCTCACATGGGCATGTAGAACTTCCTTATAACCAAGTCAGCCCAATGTCTAGAAAGGTCAGTACCATCTTTAACAGGCATTGTTTCTCCAGGTCTCAGGTAGAGGGTTATCATCTAGTAACTGTTCCTCTATAGTGGAAATGCTGGAGATTGAACCTGAGACTTCTGCATGTAAAGCAGAAGCTCTGCCCCGACCCTTATGGCATTCTAATTTGGGGGGGGGGGGCTGGGGCAGGGTAGCAGAGCATCTGCCTGGCATGTAGAAGTTCCCATGTTCAATAATTTCCTGGCATTCCAGTTACAAGAATGAAGTAGCAGGTGATAAGAAAGACCTCTACTTAGCACCCGGAGTGCAGTGCCAGTCTGAGTGGACAATACCGACCTTGATGAGATGATCTGATTTGGTATAAAACAATTTCTTGAAATCAGAATTTTTACACGAGGGAGCACTAAAAATGAGAATGTTGCAGGCAACGGCAAACCACCTCTTGCCTTGAAAACCCTACAGGGACCCCGATCACATGGGCTGGATACTGCAGGGGGAAGCGTGGCAAATTGCCCTGGCGCAGTTTGATCTGCGATTATATGATCTGATGTGCCAGTGGCACACCACAGGTCCTTCCCTCAGCACCGGCGTGTAGATAAGGGGCAGGAGGGGAAAGCCGCGCGCTAGCACGATCACAGCGCGGGCATCCAGAGGCAGCCCGTGGCAAACCGTTTGCCAGTACTTTGGAGGTACTACTTTTTTTATTGTGCATTTTTGGCGGTAAGCCACGGGTGCGCTCCACTTCCCAGATGTTGGGGTGTGATCGCGCACGGATAATCCACCCACCACCCGTGGCAAATTTGCTGTGTGAACGGGGCCAGGGTCACCCTAAGTCAGCTGTGACTTGATGGCCCTTTCCACCACCACCATTACAGGATGAAGCACTACAGCCCATTCTACCACCTCAGAGTCCTATGTGCTTATACTCTTGCATTCAGTCCTGATTTGCAACGAGAAGAGAATAAGGTGGTAAATTGTAAAAGGGACAGACTGGCCTCTACCACTTTACGCTGCATGTCCTAAAGCCCCCCCCCCCAATAATTCCTTGCAAGAGGAAAACTAGCACAGAATACTACAAAGTACAAACTAAGCTTACAATCCCTCTCGCATAGGTACTATTTTTCAACCTTTTTAGATGGGGGAGCGTGAAAAAGGTGCCCCCCTCCCACCCGCAGTCAGAAGCAGCAAAGCCCATTCTGCCCTCCCCCAGTTCCCAGAATTGTTGCAAAGATATACCGAGGAGCCCTGTAGACTAGGCCGAAGGGAACCGAGGCAGCTAGCGGCGACCTGCTGAAGGCCAAACTAGCCAATTTGTGGCGGAGTCGACCTTCGTGCCAGGGGCTTCCTGGCCTGCCTCTCGCGCGAACCCGCTAACGGGAAGGGTCCCGGGGCTTCATATGGACTTGAAAGTCCTCGGCGTGCCGAGGCAGGGGAGTCGCTCCGCTGCCTAGAGTGCGTTGGCTGCTACTCCCCCACCATCACGTGAAAAAGCAGACGTGTGAACCCGCTCACCCTCACCCGGAGACAGCCCCTCGGGGCCCTGCAGCCCCGCCGGCACCTCGCCGTTCTCCAGGATGTTGTAGCCTTCGTCATTTTCGATGCCCGCGATCTCGTTCTCCTGCTGGGCCAGGAAGGCGGCGGCCGGGTCCTCTTCGCCGCCGCCCAGCGTCCCGTTGCCCGCCGGCTGGGGCGCGCCGAACAGATCGAACTCGGCCATGGGCGAAAAGGAACGGGGGGGCGGAGCCAACCGAAGTAACGGCCGCGGGCGAACGAGGAAAGGCAGCGCTCGAGGCGGAACCAGCCGTTCAACGGTTCCTGAGGAGGAGGCGACAGCGGCTACTACTTCCGGCCTCCGCGCGGAGCTCGCTCAGCCCGTCAAACCTTTCCCTCCGCCCTTTTACCCGCACGTCCCCGGAAAGTTCTCTGAGCGACGGCAAGAACCCGCCAACCAAATGGGGACAGGAGGGCGTCCGCGAGCCAGTCGTCACCCGGGGGAGGCGGGCTTTCTAATACACGCTGTCGAACCAACGTGACTTCTCTTCTCCCCCTCCCTTCCTCTTCTCTCTGCGTGCGCCGAAGAAGCGCCGTGGCCAATCAGCACCCTTCCCCCCCCTCGCTTGGGGGGGGGCGTGGCATGGATAGGTCGCGTGCGGCAGAGTCAATGAATTGAAGAGTCCCGCACAGGCAGGGATTTAGTTCTGTACACCGTTGGGGGAGTCCGACGTGGTTGGGAAACGCGCGCATCCCGGAAAAGGGCAGCATTAGCCGAACTCACACGTGCCACGTTGAAGGCGCTTTGTAGCCTTGCACGCCCTTTCGGAGGGCACGTGTGAAAAACAGGCAGGTTTAACTGCATGAGTTGTCGGAGCCTTGTTCACCTTACAGTGAACATCTTGCCTCTGTTGCGTATGCATCTGTTTGTAATCGCCCACAGCCTATAGTGTCAAAATAAAACCGGAGGACCAGTGCCTGGATAAATGGAGGTTTTAAATTCCAGGTTCGAGCTGTGTGTGGAATGTCACGTGGGAAGTACTCGGTGCCTCAACACAGGAAAAAACAATTGGACAGCACTTTATGTGGGTTGTTGGTGTGCCCACTCCTAATTTGCATAGGGCTGTTTTTGCAGTATGGAAAACAGAAAGATGGTGTAAGGTCTCTCTTAATCTTCATATTGAATAAAATTCTCTTTGTGGACCGTCATTACAGGTGTGGCATTATCACTCCTTCATGTGGCCTGGAAACCCCTTGTCTTTGCTGAATCCAGTCATGAGCATGTGGGGATAATATATTTGCCTGTATTATTGTAATCTTATGTCAACAGATGCTGCCATGGGTGATGCCAGGATTTGCCTGTCCTCCAGGACTGTCGGAGCCAAAAAAGCCAGACTCATGAAGTCGCCTGTTAGGAAGAGATTAAAATATGTGTACAGGAAGTTCAACGGCCACTTTCGGCTTAGTCTGGGTTTGTACATGAGGCAGAAGGAGGTGAGAACAGTGTCTGAGGGAGCAGAACAACCTTCAGGAGGCTGCTGGGAGCACCAGATTTGAATGCTCACCTGTGTGGGGAAAAAATACAAGCAAAAAAACTAGGCCAGCAGTTTCTGGCTCTGGGTAGGTCCATTCTTTAGGCACACCTAGGAGACTGCCTAGGATGCCAGAGGTGATGGGGTGCCAAGAGCAGCCTTGTCACTGCCTCATCCTCCTGCAGTCTTTTCCCAGTACTGTTTTTGCCTCCCAGTTTGCCCCTGTCAAGCAGTGTCGGACCTCCCCAAGCCACAGCCCCTGGCCAGTGGGGACAGTTTCCCTGTGGCATGGGACAGGGATGGGAAAAGTCATGTACTTAGGGCACCAAAAACCCTAGGGCTAGTCCTGATCTGGTCCAGCCCCCCTTTCGCCCTGATGTCATGCTTTTCTGCTTGCAAGGTGTTTATGAAATGCCCTCTTGCTGTCTGAAATGGGACAGTCTTAACCTACCACTGAGACTGTGCCACCACTCTGGCACTTCATTCTTCTGGAAGGGTAGATCTACCCTAAGAATGTGTACATAAGAAAAGATTTCTCGGGACTTGGATGCGGTGGATGTGTTCGTTTTCCGCATTGTCTTTTGGTCAGATTGGTTTTGCAGGTTTTTGTAGGACTTTGAGCTAAAACCTGGAAGCCGTATGTAAAAGGATCACATAGTCATGCGCCCCAGCATGGTGTAATGGTTAGAGTGTTGATCTCAGAGACCCAGGTCCTCTGTCCTGGAGGCTTCCTAGGTGACCTTGCGCCAGTCACACACTCTCAGCCTAACCTACCTCACAGGATTGTTCTTGTGAGGATAAAATGGAGGATAATGTTGCAGAATTTGGGGTTATGTGAGCCTGGGCCTTTGTGTTCTTCTATGCTATGTAAGTTTTGCTCTAACTGACTTTGGTTTCTTGGTTCTGAAGTCCCATGAGACTTTGTTTTTTTGCTGTCAGCCTAGGCATAAAACTGAGGGCCTTGCCCTGTAAATGCACTCTTGCCTGAATTCGTATCTGACATTCCCCGTTCTCCAAGTGCCAGGCTCCAACCCTAAACATATACCGCTGTGGAGATGCCATAGCTGTCTGGGTCTTGCTAACATCGCAGTTAATAAAATATATCTAGGCAAAAGTTCACCCTAGCAAACGGTGTTATCACCATACGGTGGGCTAGCCTAGTACATTCCGGATTGACGCCTCCATTGGTTCCTATAGACTGGAAAGGGTATAAAAATGTGGCTTTGGGCTTTGTTCTGGACTGTTCGGCCAATCCCCCACCGGTGTGCATAAGGGTCTTTGTCCTGCAGTCCAGGAATGTTCCTTGTGCGTCCTAAAAGTGTACACTGTATCAGCTATTGATTGACTTTTATATGTTATTGAGTATTACTTGTGTATGGCTTCATCAAAGAGTTACAGTTTGCGTTTTAAGCTGTTGTTCTCTCTGGGTCTTTCTATCCTGGTTCCCTAGAATAAGAAAGAAGCCTGATAAAGGGCCAGTATTAAAAACCTAGTGTAAACTTATTATATACAAAAATACATGTATTTATTAGAAAGTTAGAAACATATAAGGGCCCAGTGAAAGCCTCGTTACACAGTGCAAGTGACCTGAACACAAGGGCCAATACCAGTGCCAATACAAACCTTCTCTGAAGAAGGCCCCCAAGGGGCAGAAACGCATCAGGTCACTGGTATTGACCCTTGTGTTCAGGCCATTTGTACTTTGTAAGCAGGCTTTCATTGAGCCCTTATATGTTTTTAAATGTCTTTCTAATAAATACATGTATTTTTGTATAGAATAAGTTTACACTAGGTTTTTAATACTGGCCCTTTATAGGGCTTCTTTCTTAGCCTTGTGGTTCTTGATTCCAGTTATTGTTCCCTTAGCCTGTCTTCATCCATCCACTGAAAAGAACCCGACAGGGTTTGGGATATTCCCCCACAGAGAACAGTATAAGCTGCTTTGGGTCCTCGCTGGGGAGAAAAGCAGGCTATCAATGAAATAAACAAACAAATAAATGAAGCATTTCACGGGGGGGGGATGAGTTTCTCCAGAAGAATGAGTTTCTCTGCCATGAAACCTTGGGCCAGTCGCACTTTCAGCCTAAATCTACCTGACAGGGTTGTTGTGAGGATAAAACAGAGGAGAAGGGGAACGATGGAAGCTGCTTTCGGTCCCTTTCAGTATAGAAAGGTAGGAAATAAGTACATGCGTAGTTGGCTAGGTTGGAAGTTGCCTATTCAATGTCCTGTCCCTTTAACAGGGGCTTAATGTGTGGAAATGGGCAGCTGAAGCTTTTTCAGTGGCATGGCACTAAATAACTGACATCTGGTAAATAACATCCTATTATGTCTCTGTTAACGGAACAGGATATCCCCACCACCACCACCGTTGGCAACCATGTATAAACATTAATTGTATGTAGTTACTCAGTTACTCCTCCCTGCTGAAGACATTACAGATCTCTGGTCCTGGGAGGGAACAGCTAAAACGGACCCCACCTAGCAGCTGGTATTACAGAGCCAGCAAAGCCGCAGGGAGCGGATATATTGGGAGGGAACAATAAAATGAATATTGCCATTTAAAAAAACCCAAACCCTGTAATCTGCTTTAAAGATCTTATGGCTGAAAACTAATAAGTAACCCACTTGTTACTCTCAGACAACTTTCAATCCAAATGGCTGAGAGCAGTTCATAATAAATTATATGAGCTTGGTTTTTCCCCCCAAGCGATTTTGAGTATGCATTGGGATGTAGCAAAATCAGCCCTAAAACAGAGAATGATGGACATGGAGAGACAGACAGATCTCAGTAGATGTCCTAAGTTTAGAGCCCCAGATTCTGTCAAATATCGCTTGCAACCCATGTCCTATTTATCACAGCTTGATAC